>NC_136902.1:69375150-69587819 GCF_949606895.1 Notothenia rossii
TTTGAAGTGTTAACACAACAAATTATACGTTTGTTATTAGTGTAGGACACTTATGTATGTATAACATCTGAAGGTGTGTAGTTTTATTAATTTTTTCACATAATGTTACAGGATATTGCTATAATATTTAACATGTTTTACTTCTACACATTAATATCTGATTTGTAAAACATCACAGACAGAAAGGTATATCCCTCATTTAATGGCAAGCTATTGAAATTCTGATTCCATAGATGTGTCTCCCATCACCCAAAAACCCCTGACTATTCTCTCAACTCAGTATTTACATTCTTTAATTCAGAGTAAATCAATAATATATTTAAAACTACAAGTCCCTGCCTATCAGCTGTGCACCGCTACCTATCTACCAATTGGATCAAATATAAAAGTCAGCCGAATTAGTATTGATACTGCAGGGAGACGTATTGTGTGAAGAGAAATTGAAGATGTTGTTTAATTGCTGATATACTTATGATGTATTCAGTTTCGGTGGCAGTTCTTCCAGTTCGTCCAAAGGTCTTCTAATCAGGGCTCTATAAATAGAGAACTACGGCAGATGTGTAATATTTAGTGCAGCCGAACCG
Organism: Notothenia rossii; assembly: GCF_949606895.1. Taxonomy (NCBI): domain Eukaryota; kingdom Metazoa; phylum Chordata; class Actinopteri; order Perciformes; family Nototheniidae; genus Notothenia; species Notothenia rossii. The sequence goes on from NC_136902.1 coordinate 69,375,735, forward strand.
TGTATTACAATGCCGTTATATGATCACTTTCAAAGAGAAAAGCAAGCAGTGTTTATGCAATTTTATGCAATTTCATATTGCATAAACACTATATCCCAACGTGCATAGCGGCTAAAACATCCAATCACCGAGCTTCAACTATAGCTGAGGATCTTGGGTAATCAGTTCAGTGGCTGTGTATCGCCTACGTCTGTTTCAGGTGACTTTATTTTGAAATTCAGTTCCTGACGGACAGCAAAAAAAACAAAGATAATTGTGTGTTATTGTCGAGTAAATAACAGTGTGTTATTTAGAAAAGAATAACAAATTAGAAGGAAAAAAAGAGTTAAAAAAAATACATATTTCAGTATTCGTAGTTCCCCATTTCTTTTCATCACGGACGGCAAAAAAAGTCTGACATTATACTATTTAAAATAAAAACAATAACCGTGGCTTGATATTCAGTAAGAAAATGTTTTTATGTACCACACAGCTTCCGGTCTTCCAAGACCCGACTGGACAAAAAGACGTGGTGCAGGCACGAAACATACGACCAATAGAAATACAATGCTTTTAAATTCGTTCTATGTGACACGAAAAAAGGGGAAAATCGTGTTGGTGAACACGAATCAATAGATTAAATGTTGTGACTATAACACGAAATGCTGTGGGACTGGGTTGTGTGTTAACATGTCGTCCTAAGCAGAAAATACCCATAGCATGTCATTACATAAGTAGCTGATTAAACCTATTATTAAAAAAACAAAGCTTGATCCTGAGGTTATGGCCAACTACAGGCCAATATCAAACATTCCCTTCCTCTCAAAAATCCTTGAGAAAGCAATGGCCTCACAATAGAGTGGCGAAGTCACGCCCATCTACTTCCGGTCCATGGGACCTTATTTCGGAAATTTACGCATTGAAGTCAATGGAGAGAGAAAAATTATCTTTTGATCCCGTTTGAATTGTGCCATGAATTACACATATGAAGTTTTTCAATCTTAAAAAATAATTTCCATGTCAAAAAAGTCCATTTGTTGTAAAACTGTTGAAATATAAGACTATGAAAAATACGCAACTAGAAAGACTACAAATCCCAGAGTCGCGTAAGTGATGTCTTAACTGTTTTCCTCTACTAAGAGATAGCTAAGATCAGCTGGCTAAGATAAGATAACTTTAACGAGATGTCTGTGTGCTTAGTACCAGGTTGTTATCATACCAGCAATGGGTCTTGCTCGTTCTTTCGCTTCCCGTCTGATGAAAGGACCAGGAGTGGCTGGATCAAGTTAGCTACCTAGCTATTAGCTAGCACGTTAGTTAGCATTACAGCCTTGTAATTTTTATTAGCCTTAACATGAAGTAACATGAAGTAACCCAACATGTTAAACAGTAAGAGTAGTAGTCATATTTTGTGAACCCTTTGAAGAGTAGGGGAGAGCGGGGTAATGTGAGACATTTTTTACATTTGCTCTCCTGTAGGCGAGCTAAAATGATATATCAGTAAAATTTACACATTTCCCATTAATTCAGGATGTTTCCTAGCACTGGAAATGATCAGAATGTCTTCAGGACAAAGGGCAGGGAAAATATGATTGTTTTTTAAAAAGTGGTCTTGTGTCTCACTTTACCCCAGCTAAGGGGTGAACTGAGACAGACTAGAGAAATCAAGGGGGTAAAGTGAACCACTTACCTTTTCCACTTTTAAACTACCAAAACAACACATGTTGTAACAGTTAGAATCCTGACAGATAGATTGACAACCACACATTCCAAAACTAATGTCGGATGCGCAACATAATCATGGGGATTGGTCAATTTAGCACATTTTTTAAACAAAGTAACTCCAAACAAAGTCAAATACAACATAATATATTTCAAAGTGCTTTAATAAACATTCAATTAACCATTTAACCAGTTAGATTAGAACACGATATGATATGAACATCAGCCGCATATTTAAACAAGGCCTACTCTACATTCCAGCCCTGCAGGTTACAGGGAAAGGTGAAGAGTTGCTCTCTCCGTGTTGTTCCTCCAGGCCTATTAGGTTGAGGCAGCTTCTTCACCACATCACCTTTAGGAACATGTGCCACATCCTTTTCTTTCATAGCAAACGTGGGTCTCTCCCACTCTCTGTTGTTTCCCTGGGTTTTTCTGAGGAATTGGGTTAGTATTTCGTCCCCCTCAACCTTCTCAACCATGCCAACATAACGGATACTTCGGTGTTTTGTGGCAAAGTTGACGAGGACGAAGTCACCCACGGACAGATCTTTGTTTCCGGGGTCACTCCTCTCATCTTCAGAGCTCTCAAAATCATCCTCAAATGGGACAGGGTCATCACTCTCCTCCGAGCTGCTATCTATGATTTTCTTCTTGGGTGCCTTCTTTTTCGGTTTTCCCTTTTCTTTGCTATTTTGCTTTTTCCCTGCCAGTTTCTTTTGTCTCTCTTCATAAGCCTGTTCTATGATTTGCTTCTCTGGAGTATCTGTTAAGATGGCTGTCTTCACACACTTTCGTTTTGTTTGTCCTCTGGGGGGACATTTTGGAAGTGGTATGATTTCCTGAGGAGACACATATCCAGATCGTGAGACAGCTGGCGAGGCACATCCATGTGGACCATGCAAAGTGGATGGAATAGCATCAGCGAGTGGAATAGCATCTGCAGCAGGTGGTTCATCTGCAGGGGGTGGATAATCTGCAGGCCGTGGACCATCCGGATCATCTGAAGTGGATGGACCAGTGGATGCAGGCCGCAGCTCAGGGTTTGGCCGGTCTGACACCATGGATGGTGCAAACGCCTCCTCAGGGAAAATATCTCTGTTATATGGGAAGATCCCAGTGGACTTGAAGCCAGAGGTGATATTGCGTGTGTCACTGCTGACAAGAAGGCCTCGTTCACAAATCCTGCAATCTGATAGATGGAGACTGTTTTGCCAGGGTTAGATCTCATCCACCCATCAAGAGCTCGGCTGTATAGGGTCTTGAACGGGCCATACACCGTCACGTCGAGAGGCTGCAAGCGATGGGATGTGTGGGGTGGGAGGGTGAGCAGAACAATACCATTACTCTTTGCTTTCTCCACTGCCTTGAGTGAGATGTGAGCTCTCAGATTATCCAGGATTAGCAGCATGGGATGGTCAGGAGTGCACTTAGTGTGCTTTATCAAGTGATCGAGGAACTCAGGCCAGATGTCTTCGTTCATCCATCCTGTTCTGGTGGAGGCACCTTTGGCTCCTGGAGGTGCTCCTATCATGAAGTCGTCCTTAAACCTAACTCTGGGGAAGACAAACATGGGAGGTATGGCATTCCCAGCAGCATTCACTGCACACACCACAGTCACCAGTTCTCCTCTCTCAGCTGATGTGATAGAACCAACTTGCTTTTTCCCTTTCTCTGTCACAACCTGAATCAAGTAGAAAGTTTAGAATCAATGGCATGTGCAATCAGTAGGCTACTATTGGTCTAAAGGTACATTTTATTTTGTTGCAGTCCATTCATTTTTTTCTAGTTCACAGGCTCACAACATTACTAATAGCATTAGTTTCAGCATTCTGCCAATAGCTAGCTGGTCATTATCACAAGCCACTCAGTATCAGTCTGCTGCTCTCTAGTAGCTTACCTGCCGTGGCTTTTGTACTGTAAAGACGCCTGTTTCATCCACATTGTAAATCATGTGTGGAGGAAATGTGTGTCTGTTAAAGAAGAGAGGCAAGGGAAGAACCTTATCAGAATCAAAACCAAATCTTACAGGTAAAGCCTCCATAAAACATTTGCAACTAAATAATTAATTCTGTCACCTGTCCATCACTACAGCCAGATTTGTAAAGAACTCCCCCACTGTAGTCTTATTGAAGGCTATAGCCCTTCCCAGGGATGTTGCCTCCGGAGTTCGGACAGAGAGATGGCGACGGGCTAGAAAGCTGCCAAACCGCTCTACTCCTAAAGAGTGGACAATTCGTTATTATAAGATAAGCTTTGTGGCAAGATCAGTTGGCCTAAGTTGACCTACAGAATCATGTGATCTCTTGCGCACCCTAGCCTACCTGCACATTGTTTCTCCATCCAATTGGCAGGGACAGGGATATGGTTTTTGTCTGCATATTCAAATGCCAGTTCACGGCACTTAACTGGAGCAAGGCCATGGAACTGGTCAGCCAGTTGTTTTAAATGTTGGGCAAGCTCCTCCTCCATCTCATCTGTCAGTATTCTTTTTGCCTCAGCTACTGCACCCCAGGCTACTGATTTAACTCTCCCTTTCTCTATTTTCTTAATGAATCTTTGGAGGGTTGTCTTGTCGATATCTCGTTCCTTTCCTGCTTGTCTTAAGGACTTCTTTCCTTGCATGACCTCTGCAGCTGCACTCTCCATCTCTGTGAGGGGTGTTTGGCCCCAAGATGTCGTCCTGATGTATCGTCTTGGCATGATGACTTTTCTACAATGTTTATGACATTAAAATTAAAACATATGTATTGTAATATTAGACTAAAATATATATAAGACTAAACTTAACTTGTGCTTCATGTCGGGGTAAAGTGAGTCAGCGTCTCACTTTACCCCACAGCATCTGTCTCACTTTACCCCACAGCCACCATTTTAGAAAAAACAACATCTCTAGGCAATTCAGGCTAATCTTTAACTAGCATCAATCACATGGTTTTATATGTTGGAAGTTCATCAACATGTATGATATAAGTTTTTCAACCTGAATCAATTTGCTTTGATACTACAGTTGATTACGTTCGCAGTAAGAAAATTTACTTTTACATGCAACAAACACATTTTTGTGAAAAAAAATACTTACCACAGAACCAGCACCAACTTCTCCGTCATGACAAGTGGGGGGTGGGAAGGGGTTGAAAACATTATGGTCACATGACGGCAAATTTGTTTCTTTGCCTAGTTACAGCGGGTGTCTCACATTACCCGGTGTCCCACATTACCCCGCTCTCCCCTACTGTCACACTGGTGTGATCATTCTAAAATACACAATTTAAGCCTGGGGGAGAAATGCTAACGCTACATTAGCATCTGCGATCTTTTCTACTTCACGCTATCTGCACAAATGGTTGACATTAAACATTAAAAAGACCAGGCAGTTCAGAGAGAATCAAAGGCAGGCAGGCAGGCAGGCAGGCAGGCAGGCAGGCAGGCAGGCAGGCAGGCAGGCAGGCAGGCAGGCAGGCAGGCAGGCAGCTTTGCATGACATTCTTCTGGACGTGTTTCATTGTGTTGATAGTGAGGGTAGTCAATCCTTTTGTTGACAAGACAGTGACGGCCATCTTGGTGACGTGTGTTGTTCTGCTAGACCGGAGATGTAGTTTATTGAGCGTTTCACACAACCAAATGTGTTACTTCACAGTTTTACGACACATTTTAATTTTTTTGACTTGCAAAATTATCTTTTAAATTGACAAACGTCATATGTGTAATTTGTTGCACAATTCAAACGGGATCGAAAGATAATCTTTCTCTCTCCATTGACTTCAATACATAATTTTTCCGAAATAAGGTCCCATGGAGCTCCCCCGGAAGGGGAGGGACTTCGCCACTCTATAGTGTGAATTTTTAAATACAAATGGTTTATTTGAGAAATTCCAGTCAGGTTTTAGAAAACATCAGAGCACAGCACTGGTTAAAGTCACAAATGACCTGCTTTGTGCATCTGATCATGGACTTGCCTCTATCCTGGTTCTGTTAGATCTGAGTGCTGCCTTTGACACTATTGACCATAACATACTACTCCAAAGATTAGAGATGTTGATAGGTACAGTATAACATGTTCTTACTTTCACTGCTAGGAAAAATATACTAATATGGACTAAAGATGAGGTCCCTTCTCACAATGGCTGGCACAACATTATATTTGAGTTGGTTCCCCTGGAATATATTACTAGTATTCTAAATAGCCAGTTTGACAGTTCTATAAAATTTGGCAGCCTTAATAAAATGTCCTTGGGACTGATTCATCAGCTATTATTATTAAAGGAACCTTCTGAATCTCCTGTAATCATAAGAAATGACAATCATAAAAGTGATTCTCCTGTAACCTCCAATTTATGTATGAAAACTGAGCCGTTTGTTTTATGGTTTTTGTCTTTTGTATGTTGGTTTTGCTTTGTCATTATGTATTTGTCATGTATCTGCAATGTCATTACAGTGTTTGTAAAAAATTAAGAAAAATCTAAGATATTGCTCCGGACAAGTGACAATGCCGACTGCGTTCATTATTGACAACTTGGTCACTCAGCCTACTGGCAGTCAGCTTTTCACTGAACAGATGTCAGATTTGAAGAACATGCAGGACAGATGGGTCTCCCCCACATGGCCATCTTAATTTGCTTCCATCAAACACGCATCTTCTTTAGCTCCATCATCACTATTCTCACAAATTGATTCCTCTTTCATATAATTAGACAGCATTACTACACTCACCATATTTTATATATAGAATTTATATTGAGCTTTCCACTCACAAACTCACACTCTTGGTACCAGACTAGTTACTATGTTCCCTATATGCATGAGAAGAGCCATTTTCACACGTCTGATGATGTTAGCTTTAGGCTAGCTAATGACATACTGACTGGTATAAACAACTTATAAGAAACTTCAAGTAATTCTTTTTTTCTTAAAGAGTCAGTTTTCCCACTCATCTCTGTAGGTTTCTCAAACAGATTAATTAAGCCTTGGCATTGGTGCGAATCTTTTCCTAAAGTGGAAATGTTTTGAAATTGCAATGACGTGGGTTAATTTCCACTGTAAATGCAGCCATGAATGTCCTTCTATTCTATCCTTCTATATCTGAAGCTTAGGAGGAGCCACTCGACGTGAACAAATCACTCAACATTTCCACGGAGTTGGCAGGACCCCAGGCAGGAGAGTAGTCGGCGGGACCCCCAATGGAATAGGACATAGGGTTGGCAGTACCCTCAGCGGAACAGGCGTCAGCAGGACCCCCAACGATACTGGACGCGGAGTTGGCAGGACCCTCAGCGGAACAGGACATGGTGTCGGCAGGACCCCCGGAGGAACAGGTGACGGCGGGACCTCCAACAGGACACGGGGAGCTGGAGTGGGTCGGAACACCGAAAGGACACGAGGAGCTGGAGTGGGCCGGAACACAGACAGAAAACGAGGGACTGGAGTGGGCCGGAGAGCCGGAACGTGAGCCAGAATCATAGCTGCTGGGGCCGGTACTGGAGTCGGAACTGGAGCCGGAATTGAAGCCGGAACTATGGCTGCTGGGGCCAGAACTGGGGCTGGAACCATGGCTGCTGGGGCCAGAACTGGGGCCGGAGCAGAGGTTGACTCCAGACGGAACACACCGAGGTGTATGGTGTCAGGTTGGGAGTTGGGAGGCAGGGAACTAGCATGCCTGGGGCTAGCAGGCCGGGAATCACACACCGAGAGGAAGTCCAAAATCCAGCCAGGTAAGAATTTAACTAAACCTGGTTTCTCCATAGCCATCTGGTGCGCCTCAGCCAGAGCAGCCTCTCGCTGCTGAACTCTAGACGCTCCCCTCCACTTATCAGAGCAGCCAGCCAAAGAAAAGTAAAAACTGAGTAATTCCAGCTCGAAAGGATCTGCTGGGCCCATCCTTGGTGAGTTCCTTCTGTCAGGGTTGAGTGAGGCAAGCAGGACCCAAATGCAGATAAACAGAAAATACATTTATTTCAAGGTTTAAAGACAGAACTCTTCCCAGTGAACACAGTCCAACAACAACAAGGAACTCACAAAGACTAACAGAAAACACAGAACCTAAATGCACACAGGACTAATCAAACAAACAAGAGACAGGTTAGGAGGGAGGAGAAAACACAGGGGCACCAGGTGAACACAATCGGGTAATCAGGTAGGAGGGAAAACAGGCAGAAAGCAACAGGCAAGACAGGGGGTGAACACTTTTCAAAATAAAACAGGAAACCAAAGACAGAAAAAGACAAAACACAACAGAGACAGATCGTGACAGTTTTATTATTTATTATTATTGTTGTTATTTGTAGGGCTTTGTCTTAATATTTATTTTTGTTTTAAATTATGTTGAAAGATTGGTTTAATATCATTTTTTAATTTTGCTATGAAATTCTGAATGAAATTCTGAATGAAATTCTGAATGAAATTCTGCGCGCGAGTCTGGTTTTTCGCTGGGTTGAGTCGTGTGGGTTTTTGAGTGAGATGCGGCACAGCAGCCTGTCAGTTTACTCTTGCTAGGTTAGTTTGGCTATTATCATCATTTATATTTATCTCCAACAATGGATATCAGGAAGTGGTTCATGAAAGGAATATGGCAACTCAGCGCCAGATGCAGGCACGTTAGAAGACATCAGTTACGTTACCAACGAGCTAGCAAGCCAGCCAGGGACAAGGGAGGCTGGCAATCAATTATATTTTGAAGAGAAATTAACTCTCAAGCCGGCTCTCACAAACTCCGGCTCTGTGCGCAAGCAGACCGCTGCACACACTCTCTGCCTTGCTCCATCTCTCTCTCTCCCTTTCTCTCCATCGCTCAACCTCACTCCACCTCTCCACCCTGTGTGCGCTCCTCAAGTTTGCTTGCGGGCTTGCCCAAGTTGGCACAGCGATACAAATGTACCACAAAACCAACCAATGGATGTAGCCTAATACTGTAAGACCGTCAACATCCTTATGGCAACCGGAAAAACCCCTATGTTTCCCCTATGTTTCCCCTATGTTTCCGTAACAACAATTCACGAGCGCCTCCACTGGCATTTCTCCTCCTACTTGAAAGACTACGGAGGGATAGGGTCTGCAAAATTAGTTTGTGTGTGTGTGTGTGTATATAGGCCTATATATATATATATATATATGCTATATATGCTCTGAACGTTCCACTTCCTGCCTGCCCGACATTACCTTACGGCTGCGTCGCGTCAAAAAATAGACTTCAATCCTATTTCGAGCGGAGCCCAGCGGCGAGACGCTTCTGGGATGCTTCTGAGCCGTAACGCGGTGGAATAGCACCCATTAGGCGCTTTCACACCGCAGTACTTTCCCCACAAAGGTTCATGAGAACTTAGTTCATCAGAACTCTTTAGTTCTGATGAACTAAGTACAGATCGCGTTCACACCGGAATAAATCCCTGGGGGTGGATTAGGCAAATGAAGCCGCTGACGTCACTTCTTCTTCCTCTGCTTTGGGTTTACTGGCAGGCTGCAAACAACTTCATGGCGTATACTGCCGCCCAAAATCCCTGCCTGGAAGTCCCCGGAGTTGGGGACTGGCTTCAGTAGAAGCTGCTGGGACTCCCAGCAGCTTCTACTGAAGCCTTCCGAGTAAATCGCCAGAATGCTGACACCTCCTCATCTCCACCGCTCCTATGTTTTATTTTGTGTTACCATAAGTTAGTCTCTCTGCGTTTCTGCGCTGGGCTAATGCTAATAATGCTAATGCGAGGATAATAAAATGGTGGCTTCACAACACTTTTTTTTTGTTTTACGGGGCGTGGTTTGCAATCCCCCCAGCCAATCAGAAATATAGCTCTTTTCTCACAAGAGAGCCGCATGAGAGTCCCTGCTCTGTAGCAGGGACGGAAAAGGGGGTAAAAAGCTTCTCATGAACTAATTTTAGTTCCGGCTCTTTTTGGTGTGAACGTGACATTTCGGAACTATATCGGAACTAAAGTGGGAAAAGTACTCCGGTGTGAACGCGGCTATTAACTAGAGTGGCCGCGATCCTTGCGGACGCCGCGGCGCAGCCGTAACGCGGCCTTAACGCAACACAGACGGACCCGGTGGGAACTAGGGGTGACAGTCCCCATTTATGTTGTTTTACATTGCCAATTGTGTTGTTGATTTGTGAAGTCCTCTGAGGCAAATATGATTTGTGATTTTGGACTATATAAATAAACTTGAATTTAATTTAATTTAATTTAATTACATATGAGATGAATACTAAAGTAGGCTTATTTTTGCAATAAGTTACGCACACACATATACAGGATTTCACACTCATTAATACGCTGAGGTGGAAATAGTTCTGTTTACTTATAGTTATTCCTATGATTGATTCCACATATATCAAGCGACGCCTGAGCCCGCAGCTAGCAGCTAACAGAGCTAACAGTGCTAAGAGGGGGAACCGGGGATTGGTTGATGTGTTTCCCCGACAACGGCATTGTCAATGGTAACCGTCAGTATGACTACATTGCAGAGTGACGATGTAAATTCTCCACACCGAGGCTACCAACCTGGCTAACAAAACAAGCACAGAGAAGCTCCAATTACAACAACACACAGTGAGTGAGTGTGACTTTATTATCTGCTCAGGTCACCTTCACTATATCTTTACATAGAAAATGTGTTTTTCTTCTATACTAATGCTTTGAATGCCATATAGGAGAAGGCTATAGACTTATAATCACTTCAATTTTGCAGCTGGTAAAGGAGAAGATTACTTTTGTTTGTACTTTACTGCTGGAGAGCTTGAACACTTTACCAAGGGATTAACCTGTTACAAGACACAATAAATTATTTGTTGATTTGAGTGTGCATTATTAAATCTGAATCCCTTCACAAATACAACGAATATTATTTGAAAAGTAGTACAGGGTGTTTTTCTGATGCCGTGAAGCACTGCAACCCAATATTTTTATTTTGCCACAGCTGTTTTTAAAGTAACCGTACTTCTTAGCGTATTTTAGGGACTGGAAAGCAGTTCTGTGATCAGAGAGCCCTTAGCAATGGTCTGCTATCCCTATAAACAGTCTGCTATTGAAAAAGAGCAGACTGAATGTCCAAATTGTCCAATCAGAATTGATTATTCAACTCAGCTGTGTAATAAATGAGTAATGAGTAAGTTACTGATCACCACTTTACATACGTCATCATTAAGAAGTGCAACAATAATTTATTTGGTTCTTATCCAATTCCCTTCTACTGTAGAAAAAAAGGCTATATCCTTGTTAAGTCATCTGCAATTGATCAAGATAATTAAACCAGAAGATCTCCAAGCAGAGTGCTGCCTCATTCAGAGGTAGAGACAAAGCCCTTCATGAGTTCATGGTGTATGATGTGAATATGAATGTAATCAGGATTTGTTGCTTGGATCCCACTCTAAAGACCACTCAAAGCTATCAGCTATTATCAGGCAACGAGCAATGTCTGTGGTCTGACCTCATCCACTGCACAGTCCTTCACAAAAAGGCTGGGTTATGACTGGAATACAGGGGAGCTGAGTCGCTTGCTTTTCAATGAGTGTGGTATGTAACAGAGTATTTATGCTTGTCACAAACAGCCCATCATTAGTTTTACATGGGTTGATTTGAGTCACAGCCTGACATATGGCTTGCGATGCCTCTGTCCGTGGACACAATATGTTTTATAAGGACAGATATTCTAAAAGATACAGTACTGAAGAGAGTCTGTGCGATGTACAGTATATAGGGACATGACTTGCACTACATTTGATTCTAATGATGTTGAATGTTGTATTGTTTATGTTGTGAAATATTTCATCATGGACTATACCATAGATTTATCAAAGATATCCATCTCAAATGAATTATCAATATAATTTCACTTAAAATACCTATGCAATGCTAGTCAGTACTCAGTAGTCACTGTTGAATCACCATCTTCCTTTTTAAAGTATCTTTACATTTAAGTAACATATACACAACAGCACCTTTGACCATTATCTAGACTTTAGTCTCTAGACTAGAGTAACAAATGGCAAACTCCAGTTGGTGGTCATCAGACTTGAAGTTAAGGTGCTACAGTAGTATAAAATCTTGTAGCAATACGTTTCAAATGTAACTGAGGTCCTCTAGGGCTTTCATCTGAATTTAATGACCGTCTCTTTTGGATTCAACTCTAAAATACATTATTTCAATAACAATGTATTTACCGCACAACGTACCTCACCTTACATCAAAACCCACAAAATCAGCCGATTTGCACTAAAGGACAATAAAGTCACACCATCTCACGTTAGTGATCCCAGCTTTCTCTGGATGAAGCAATCACTTGTTCATCATCTTTCATTATTAGGCAGTTTGGTTATTAAAAGATATATTCTGATTTAATTCACTTCCTTTAGTCAAATCCTGCTGGCAATCCTTCATTTAGGCGTCCACTCCACACCCGCACAGATCCGACTCAGATGGGATGCTTAGCCTCACAGAACCCTACAGTATTTTGTGGATTGGGTTGAGAAAACAAAGATATGTTTACATGTATTTTGTTACTTAAAAAAGGCTTAAACACCCAGCTTAAATATTGCAGCATCAAGTTTTACAACCCCCAAGAAAACAACCCCTGATAATCACCTGATTTTGGTAGCTTAAGCCAGTCCAATAGCAAACTGGGTATTTTGTGGTGATGACAACAATTATTAGACTTAGTTTAAATACATGAGAAACTTACTTCAAATATGCTTTTGTCATACATTTTCTATAGCAGCCATTTTAAGTGCAGGTATGTTGCAGAAAGCATAAGCACTTCTGATTAATCTCTTTAGGAGTAGAAACTGATTCAATCCGACCAATGTCATTTTAACATAGTGCCTTTGAGGATACCCTGAAACCAAGAGATGTCTATTGTCCTTGCCACACTTTAATGAGCTAGCTTTTCCATATTTTGGGTAATTAATTTAGCACTGGCCCAGATTTTTACATCCATATTGATATCACAGTATGAGCATTAGGCAGTATGAGGAAGGGGAATTGAGCTTGCCCCAATGCGCTCATTGTCAGCATTCATTGGGGTAATTGGGCTATTTTATTAATGGTTCTACTAGGAGACTCTGTAGCACTTAAGACATAGTGTCTCCCAAATTGTTTGACGGTGAATCCCTTAATACCCAAGCAAACCTAAGACTTAAGCCTAAGGTGTATAATACTGCCACCAGCAGATATAAATAGATTTAAATAAAATGTTCTTAACCTGAAGAGCAGCCATCTCATTCTTAATGTCTTGATACTTTTGAACTGTCTGGGGTCACTGCCAATTATCATTCCTGTCAGTAATTACTCAAATTACAGCTTTAAAATACCCATAATGGAGCTCTTGTTGATTTCAGAGTGAAATTGTCTGATCCTAACAAGCAGTTTGACATATGAAGATGATGTAAGGGTTATAATGCTAATGATGCCTTAGTTAGAAAAATTGAAAAAGAAGAAAAAGGGACTTTTATGCATGTATCAAATCTTTACTAATAGTAATTTTTAACCACCAGCTATTATATATTTAGTCAAGGGTACACGTTTTGTGTATTGCAACACTGGTCAGTAGCTCTGAAGTGTTTTCTGCCTTCCTGTCAACATTTAATTTGTAACTCAAGGAAAGCAGTCAATAAGTCATCGACAGAGATATTCATGAATACTATAGTTTAACCTTTAATTATCCAGGGTAAGGACTTTCCATGCAGAAGCTTATTCCAGCATATAGTATGTGATCTGTATTATGGAGCATGCACAGATATCCATTGCTCAGCTATTCTCACTATTACAACCCAGCATAATACAGTTCTGTAATGCAATTCAGTGGAACAAATAACATGCTTAGTCAGCAGACAGGTTTTAGATATTGTAATTTTTGTTACATGGAAATAATTTGTATCAATGATTATATGCGTTTCACTATAGCCTGCAGTTACCACAAATGTTTTTTAAATGTTTTTGTTTTATCATTAACATTTGACTCTCAAAGCAAGGGTTGCTGTGAAAAAATGTGCTAATAAATACTGTCAGGTTTCACTCTAAGATTAACAAAAATGTTTGCATCATGTTCAAATCCTTGTACAATTAAGATGTCCGTGTTTTGACAACTAGTCAAAGATTGGCAGAAATTACAATTTTTATCCTCAAAGCACAGCATCTGCGGATATATGGGTTTTGCACCAAATTAGCACCGATGCAGAAGTGCTCTATCCCTTTCATTATTGACCAGTGAAGACTGTGTTTCCGCCCACCAGCTTATTGAATCCAGTAAAGATCGTGTGAGATGACCCGACATGTCATGGGATCCCTTCCAGAGCAGCACCTGTGAGTTTCCTCAGAGAGCGCAGAGCCTGATAAATGAGTCTACGGTGACGAGCAGCTGATGGAGTGGCTAGCAAAGGTCATGATGCTTGGGGAAGCTCCACTCTGCTCCCTCATTTCAATTTGGACCAACACCACCTTTTGCAAATGCCCGATAACCTCTGCCAAAGGTCAGCCAGGTGTAACCAAAATCCATCATGTGGTTATACTTCCCTTTCTTTGAGCTGGGAAACAAATACAATGTATTGGTATACACAACATTGGTTCAAAAAGTAAGGAAAGGCATCTAATTTGGTGCACTGTATTTCTGCCAAATTAGTTTACTTGCTGCTTGCACTTAGGTGTAGCTACTGAATAACAAGGCCCCACAGGGTGTTAGTGGCAATAGTTTGTGGATTTTTGGTCATAATGTGTATTCATTGTTTTGCTTTCATGCACCCATCAAGTTTTATCACCACTTTACAGGCAGGCTTTAAGCATTATTTATGATTGCTCTTTAGATAACATAAAACGTTGTTTTTTTTAGGAGGAGATAGCACTTTAGCAAAAATGAGGCTTTTTTAAGAGGGGAGATTTGTTTATTTAAATGATATGCACAAGGGTGTTTTGTCAGCTTTATACCTTTGTCTTGTTGATTTCTGCATATTACTTCCTACCTGTAATTTTCCTTTTTTTAAATATTTGTCTATCTCTGTACAGCCTACAATGTTTGTGAGCATGAGAGAGCTGGCCGCAGAAAGACAGAGGGATACAGGAAATGGAGGGGTGAAAAGAGAGGGAGAGTGCAATTTGTATGGCAGTCCAGACACCTTGCAGCACATATGGAAACAGGGGACAATTGACCCGAACGCTGTATGCACTCAACCATACTCTCAACTGAAGATGGCCTTGATAAAATGTCATCTTTCAAATTGTCATGTGGCAAGTTATGGCCGCCTAGACCCGTATTCTGCACCCCAGCGAAGGCATGTGTGAACACTTTGAAAATAATGCCCTTCGCCATCACCTCAGTTAAAATTTGCATCCCATGCAACAACTGCAAAATGTCATTGGTCAATCAATTTAAATAATCTTGACTGCAGAATATAAAGCACAGAATATCCATGGTGTTGATAGGAAATGTAATGAAATGACCCCTTGTCCCCATGAAAACTAATTTGCTTCAGTGAGTCAGTTTTAGGAAGGGAAAATGTGAGGGGCAATTTATCCATGGAAATTAAACACATCCCGGGGGTAAGCTATCTAAATATGCAGGGAAAATTGTTTTTTGTCTGTTCTTTCAGTGTTTTCTTGCGTAGCAAGTGGAACAACATTTAGTTAAGGGAGGCTGTTCTATTTTCATTTGTTTGCATTCAAAAATAAATCCGACTTGGGGCGGTTGAACATTAATCACAGGATTCACCAAATCACCATAAGCTATACATGATAACAGTACATAGCTGTTGAACAAAGCCATTTGACAACGGCCTATTGAATTATGCCCAAGTTCTGATCCTGAGGTCATTAGGGAGCCCCGCGTGTGGCTGGCTTTGCATCCCAAAGCCAGCTGGGTACGATTGTTTGGCTCAGTTCTTTACTTCATTAATGCACATGAACTGCTCCCAGGCACCCTAGTCAATGCTAATGAGCACATTAGTTTGCTCCGAGGCCAGCCACTGTCTTTTGATCAAGTTAATATTAATCGAATGTGCAGGAAACCAAGAACCACAAGCGAGGGAGAGGAGGCAGTTTTATCTGTAGCCAAAGGGTTAGGGTCCTCCTTATCTGCCTAACTAGACCAGGTGATTAAAAAAAAAGACAGCTCCAGTAATTTTCTTTGTGCAACAAAGCACTATTTTGAGTAATTTTCCTGCAAGCAAATTAAACCAAAAAAGCTTTTTCTATATGCCCTTCGGAAAAAGGAAGCTCTCTGTTTAATGGTGCCACACCCCATTAGCATTTAAGCTAATTCAAACTGAGCTTTTGCAGTCATATCCCAATACATGACTTCCTCAGGTTTGTTAAATATATGCCTTAAAGTGATACTGAACACCCTCTGGAATGAACCTATGGAGAATCAAACAGTTACCAACTGTGTTCCAATGGAAGAGGGCTGCATCACCATGCCCAAACCAACGCATGTGCCTCCACAAGTTTGACAGCGTTCGCCTAAGGATTGAGAAAAAGAGTTTATTCAGACATTATTCCAAAAAACTAAACAAAAAAGGAAATATTCATGATATGGATGGATGGTGTGGATGTTAATGATGTTAGGGGATTGTTGCTTCTTTGTTGGAATGATGTTAGTGCTTCTTTGCTGCCATTATCTGTGAAGTACCAAGCCAATAACAACATTTTTGTATTTAGTAGATGATATATAGAAAACCACTTTAATGTTATTTTTCAGTTTAGCAAACTTTAGCAAAAGGATTCTTTAAATAAACCTCTGTTTAAATGGCTTAAATATTTTCTTATGTATTATTTTTAGTATTATTATTACGCATTATTGCTTGACACAAATTTATTACACTACGTTTGGAGAAAAAAGTCCTTTCAGAGGGTGTGAAACACTCAATTCTTTAAAAGCAGCCCACACACTGCAAGTCTCAAAAGAGCAATATTGCTATAGGTGGGAGAGAAAATGCACCCTGAACACTGTGCAGAGTGCCAGAAAATGACAGATACATTTAAGCTACTTAAAAACACATCCAATTAATTAAAGCAAAATACTCGCATTGCACTTTCATTTTACACCCACTCGCAATCACAGTTGTATGCACACAAATCTACCCCCCCACACACATACCAGAAGTGTGCTTACTGTATAGTGATGGCCACGAAGCAAAACAGACCTCAGTGCATCATGCAAGCAAGTTCAGAACATACCGGGTTTATATTTTGTGGCAGTTCTCTCTGATTTTGACATTTTACTCATACACAGTGAAACAGGTGAAGTATAGTGTTATATTTCTCATTCTTTATTACATTTCTTATTCTTTCTTATTATAGTTGTATGTAGTCGGGGGGGACAGAGGTAAATAGGTCAACACATGTACAGCAAATAATGGCAATAGGCAGTACCCATGCATATTAGGATCTTAATACTCATTACTTCGAGGGCTAAAAGCTGTGGCGATCAACTCGTGTCGAGAGTAAACAGTCCATGACAGAAATAAAATGGTGAAGGAGGTAGTTTGAGACAAAAGGAGCCGTGGGTGATGATAGATGGGGGTGAAAAAGCGTATGAATCTGGCCAGGATCACAGGCATCCATCCCCACCTGTCAGACAGTGACTAATTTCCAAGTGGGAGCTGGGCAATGGCAAGCCGAGAGCCTGGGGTCAAAAGAGCTGCTTGGGTTAGCGAGGTCCTCTGAACTGGCAGAGATAATGGCTGGAAGCTTACATGACACACAGTACACACCACCTTGTTACAGAGGCTGTCCCCGCACTGAAACCACACATCTGATCAATCATGCAAGGGGTCGCCACTGCTGGTAACGCAGCATGATCAACGCATGTTCAAAGTGCAGGGTACTTCTCTATTTTTTTTTTAAAGTAACACAGCATTCATCTTAACGTGAGACCTTGATTGTTCCCGACAGAAATGTCTTGGGAGGCGTATAAGGAATGTGTTGTTTCTAAACTATAGAGGATTTCAGGAGAGTTATACCAACGTCCTTCATTCTAACAGACAGTAATAATGTGTTTTTCTACCAAATAAATGCCAAGTCATGCTAAGAATGTTAATAACTACATAACATTTTTGCTGAACTGGGTTTCACTCTGACCAAGTTTTCATTCTCTAAAATGTTTTTGTCATAACAGGATTCATATGTAAGGTTACTAAAAGTATCCTACATGGTGTAAAAAGGGGTACTATTTACGAGGATTATTATGTTAGTATGATTATTGCCCTGTTCGTCACTACTAATGTTTACAATATTGCTAAAGTAATATTATCGTTGCTAATAGCATTGTCTAAAAGAAGAATAAAAAACATTTATATATTTTTTTACTCATACTATTGCTAACACTTCAACTACTACTACCAATCCTAAATGGCTAAAATAGCTTTAATTGCTTTGTTTGAAAATGATGCACAAAATACATTTTTTTAAATAACATTGGTGCAACAACAAGAACAGAGTTGAATACAATAGCATTATAAGAAGGAAAATAATAGACTAGAATTACAAATTCTGAATCAAAGTGGTTACAAAATGTGATATTTTTCTGTGTACTTTCAGACCCATTGAGTTCTCCTCCAAAGCCACAGGGATCACAAAGAAAACAACCAGTCTGGACTGTGGACCGTAGACACTCGTGCAAAGGACAAATAAAATCATAATGAAGTGCCTCCCAATAGTTACTTTATTTCGTGACTCTGGGGTGAAAAAATAACAATTATCAGTGTTGCCAGAAGCATGGTCCTGTGACCCCCGTAGTAATAAACTGAGTACTGAATTATAGGTTTGGCTGCTCTATGAACTGTGCTCAAATTACATTCGACTCTCCGCCTTTCTTCCTATAATAAAAAGATAATGTCTTTGACCTCTACTCTCATTATGATAGATTGCTAATAATGATGGGTATCTAGGAACTTAACTTTGCTGTAAAATAAACGTTTAAAAACATAAATGTAATGTATTAAATGTAGTTATCTACAAATAACCTTATGATTGAACTGAAAAGAGGTAATATCCCTTTTTATTACAGAGGGTATTTGTTGTATTTTATAATGCCTGGTATATTCATATACATTGATGTCTGAATTTATCTTATAGTTGCAGATGAGGCTAGCTTCAGTCTATGGAAAAGGCTGCTATTAAAGTATTATAGAGAAAGTGGAGTGACAAGGGTAATGCTGTAAAGTCAGCAAAGCAATCGATTTTGTTCAAGTGAGTGTATGACTTCAGGCAGATGCTTTTTATTTTCTCTGTGAAGTTGGTCAGATTCAGCATTGAATCTACCTTGTTACAGGTAGCGATTGAGACTGCAGGTATGATTGTTTTGGGGTAGGGTCATATTGCTGGTGAATCTACAGGATTGTCTTTTGTTTCATTACAGTAGCAGTAAGGAAGAGCATGTAAACCAGTGTCAAAACAAAAGAAAATATTATACTTTGACATTGAAAATATGATGTGGTTGGAGTATCACATATCTTGCTTGGCATTAAAAGTGGGAGCTCCTGCTGTGTGAGCATAATCATTACTCATGTATCTTTCATTTATTTTTCAAGGCATATTCCGGCTCCCCTAAAGAGCAATCGCAAACATTAACATAATGTATGCTTTGTATCGTACATTTATGTCTGCTTCATTACACTAACACTGCACTGACTTTTACTTAAACAATGATGCCAAAGAAACCTCATAGCAACAGACATTATGTACAGTTCTTATTGTGTATTCTTGCAAGATGATGCCTGAGGGTGCAAACTAGTAGTTGTCTATCGGTAAGTTTGTGAAACTATAATTGCATATCGCTGTTGACCTCTGAACGGTCAGCACTAAGAAGATATTCAGGTGATTTTGTAGCTCGGAGATCTTATTTTGTTTATCTCAGTGATATATTACCAAGCTGAGCATTGTGGGTCTATACCACCCTGATGCTGTGTCTATGTTTAATGGCAAGTGGCAACATGTATATTGTGTGCAAAAATACTATCACTGCATACTCTGTGTTTACGGGTTTTTTCAAAGACTCTGTGTAGAATCCCGTTTCAAATTCAATGTGTGAATATGCTAAACACTACATTCTCCTCTGACAGCAGCCTGTAAGGTTGTGGATGGTTATGGCATCCTCTCACAAACGGTCTATCGGGGAGTAGTGGAGTGATCACAGCCGTTCCCAAGGTGTCTTTTTGTCAACAGCCTTCATTGGTCTCCAGGAAATTGTTTTCAAATATAAATACTCTGTGATATTGATGTAAGCATTAGAGAACCATTTGGAAAGAAGGTCATGTATTTCTTAAAGGTGTAAATTACTTTTCCCGAGATACAAATATTACTTTCAGAAATGTGTGAAAGCTGTAAGCAATTAGATTGCTGAAATAGTCTTCAGATGATAGGAGCTTTTTACCGTTTTTTTTAAGGTGATGTCTCAAGTAAATAATTCTGACGTTCACTAAATGACTGCAAAACTAAAGATACTCTTGGAGGATATTTACTATAACAGTGTTTCCTCTGAACAGCTAATGACAGTTTAACGCTGGCACTACGAGAATAAGAACGCATGCGGGGCACTGCTATTGATAACAAGGTAATACCACTATCTTAACAGCTTAGAGGCCAAAAATGGAGCACAACAAAACTATATCCAATACACAAGCTCTAAGGAAAATCCCTGTGTGAAACAAATACATTTCTCCCTTAAACAAAAAAAGGAAGAGGGGTTGAAAAAAAAGGTATTATAAGGTCAATCTCTCACGAGGAGGGTGACTCTGCCAGTTGTGAGGTTACCGCACTCACAGGGAGAGTTGGGAACTATTTTAGACTAGACAGAAAATACAACATCCTTTAAACCAGTTTAATAAGCCTCCGTGATCCAAGGGGTTCCCGCGGGTGGAAGCCGGGGGCTCGTCTTGACAGAGGGGGGTAGGTCCTGCTTCTTGTCCACTGCCTGGGGAGGTGTGTGTAATGCCGAGAGAGCAGCTGAGAAAACATTGCAGTGGAGTCAGGCAGTCCCAACCTGCCGTTTCCCAACAGCTGGAACAATAAATCCTCTGATTTAAGATGGTTTAAATCTAACTCTGAGGAACACAAATAATCTTAGACTACAGGGAAAATATCCACAAAGAAAGTCTCTGCTATGTATTAGATCTATAAATCACGCAACATTGAAAGCAGTTTTTTTATGTAAGATATTTAAAGAAAAAACACAATATAACCTAAAGTGGAAATGTATAAAAGTCTGCTTTGGCAGTTAGGCAGTTTCTTTGGTGATAAATGATCTCAGCTGTTGTTGGAGCTTTGGGGGTGGCGCTGTTTCGGTTTTCTTTTCAGCTCTGGATGCTATCACATTTCATGCAAACTACCCTGATCTTTATTCATCCCGATGTCTATTCAAGACAACAAAAGCAAGCAGCTGTCACAAAGCAGAGCGGTGTGTCAGAGGTATTCTTTATTTCAAGGTGTATGTTACTTTAATTTTGTGATAGAAACTGGGAAGAGTTGCAAACTGAACATTTAACTAAAAATGTCAGACCTTAATCAGTGCATGATCTTTACTTAGAAGGGCATTTTAATATTTTCTATGTTCTCAAGTATTAGAATATGCTGTCCATCGGAAAACCATCGCATCAGCAACCAAAATATTCCTAAATTGAAATGAGAATTACACTGGGATGTCAAAAATGTTTGAGGTTTGATAAAAGAAAAGAAAGAATTTAACCGAATATGATGACATTTTAAGGTTTATGCATAACAACATATACAAATGTGCTTAATTTGTAGAGACTATACATTAATTATAAGTCACCAAATGACATTAAGGGCTATAGTGGCTTGCCTACTGTATGAACCCAATTTGTTCCTGGTGCAGCATCACGCACAATTGCCCTTTTGTCTTATTCTTTGTCATCCACTTGCTATATTCCTTAAAATACAGCAAGCTCTCCAATCTGTGCAGTTGTGAGTGGACTATTTCTGCTTACGCAAATTGAACGACTTCATTAGCCAGCTGGAAAATGGACACTGAAAGCAGAGTGATGGGCCAGAGGGAGACCAAATGAAAACTGCCACTGAGTCCCCTGATTCAGAAGATTACTCGCACATCAAGTTCATCTTCATCGAGATGTTCACAGCAAGTGCTACAAACCTTTTAACGCTCCTCGGATCAATGGAAATCACAAAATACTACAGTATGTACTCTATGAACTATGAACTTGTGAAAATCATGAAAGGAAGTGCTCTTCTTGGTAAGTGCATTACAGAGCTCTCCAGAGAGTTAAAAGGGAAATAAAATGTGAAAAAGAGAACCCTAGTTTTTAATTATTTGTTATGAATAATAGATCATTGGGAATATTTCCAGGGCTCCGTGTACTTGTAGGTCAGGGAGAGTCCAGTGTTTATTAAACTGACCAAACAGACATGCACAGAGCAAAGAAGGAGAGATTAAATGTATGAGAACAGCGGCAAAATCTAATTATGGGACAGAAAATGGATTTTCCAACCTTTGTCTAGATGATCTCCTGTTTGCCCATGTTTAAGGATATATATTTAAACAGTGTGTTTGAGGGCCGGGAGCATAAGGGACATCAATTATAAATGAATGTCAAAATAAGATCAAATATGGTTGTGAGGGAAGTCTATCAACATTTTTGAGGATAAGAACGATTTGTAAAGTAAGGTGGAACAGTTAAGAATAAACACAAAGATGGTCGTTACAGGTTCAGGTGTGTCAAATCTTTATTTCTAATTCAGTAAAGTATACATTATAAATTGTGTTTGTGTCCACCTTCCCCTCTCTCTATTATGCTCCATCCTTTCTTCCAGCTCATTCTGCTGTCTTTATTTCTACAGCACAACAGAATGCATTAGCACAATTGAATTATGTAAAAATAATTATGTGTATCTGAGGGTCATTTTGCTGAGGTGTAACTACTGACTACTGAGATGATTTTTCTCAGGCTCTGACCCATCTATAGATGTATTCATATGTGAAACAAAAGTCTAAGTGAAGGAGTATTTGTATTTCCACAGCAGAAGGAGAGTCCCCAGCACTGTCTTTTCTTATTTGTAGAAAAATCTTTGATTTCCAAAGCCTATACAAGAGGTAAAGGTAGAAGAGTGGAGAAAGACAGAGATGGAGAAAAATGAGGAGGGGGAGAGGAATTAGGGAGATATTGACAGCATTAGAGGCTAAGAGATAAATGGAAGCTTAAACCTTAGAGACTTCAGGAAACAGAAGAGTTTACCGAGGAAAACTTTGCAGCCAATCTTATTTGTTACAGTGTACCGTGCACCAGGTCCTTATTCAGAATTCTTATCAGAATTCTCTGAGTTTTTATCAGCTTTGGTACTTAAAACAGATAAAGTAATTATCGTAGGTGACTTTAATATTCATGTTGACGATGATAAAAATAGCCTTACTGTTGCATTTAACTCTATATTAGATTCTGTTGGTTTCTGTCAGAGTGTAAATAAACCAACCCACTGCTATAATCACACTCTTGACCTTGTTCTGACTTATGGTATTGAAATTGAGCAACTATTAGTCGAACCGCATAATCCTGCTTTATCCGACCATTTCTTAGTAACTTTTGAAGTACTGTTACTAGACTACAAAGCATTAGCCAAAAGCTCCTGCAGCAGAAACCTATCTGTTAGTGTTATAGCCAAATTTAAGGAAGAGATTCCACCAATACTTAACTCGATAGCATGTCTGCATGTAGGGGAGGAAACTTATACAAAATGTACACCACCCCAAATTGATCATGTTGTTGATAGTGCTACAGATGCGCTGCGAATAAAATTAGACTCTGTTGCTCCTTTGAAAAAGAAGAAAATAAAACAACATAGATTAGCTCCATGGCATAATGCCGAAACCCGCAAAATAAAGCAAAAGTCGAGACAACTTGAAAGGATATGGCGTTCCACTAAACTTGAAGAATCTCGTTTAATTTGGCATATTACTCTCAATGAATATAAGAAAGCACTGCGTAAAGCGAGAGCAGCATACTACTCTTCATTAATAGATGAGAATAAGAATAATGCAAGATTTCTTTTCAGCACTGTAGCCAGGCTGACAGAGAGCCACAGCTCGACTGAGCCTTCTATTCCCATAGCACTCAGTAGTAATGATTTTATGTGCTTTTTTAACGATAAAATTGTTACTCTTAGAAACAAAATCAATGACCTCTTGCCTTTGACCAGTATAGTGTTATCAACAGCTCCCGGAAACGTAAGTTCTAATAATATTACACTAGATAGTAAACTAGAATGCTTTTCAGCCATAAACCTTGAACAATTAAATTCAATGATTCTCTCTTCTAAACCATCAACGTGTATCTTAGACCCGATTCCAACTAAGCTGTTAAAAGAAGTTTTTCCATTAATTAGCACTTCTTTATTAAATATTATGAATATGTCTTTATTATCAGGCTATGTTCCAAAATCATTCAAAGTAGCAGTGATAAAACCGCTTCTTAAAAAGCACAACCTCGATCCAGAGGTTTTAGCCAACTATAGACCTATTTCTAATCTTCCGTTCCTCTCAAAAATTCTTGAGAAAGCAGTCGCAAAACAGCTGTGTGATTACTTAAGAAACTATGATTTATTTGAAGATTTTCAGTCTGGCTTTAGAACACAACATAGCACAGAGACAGCTCTGGTTAAAGTCACAAATGACATTCTAATAGCCTCTGACAAGGGACTTGTCTCTATTCTTGTCTTACTCGATCTTAGTGCTGCATTTGATACTATCGACCATGATATCCTATTGCAAAGACTAGAGCACTTAGTTGGCATACAGGGAACTGCTTTAGGCTGGTTTAGGTCTTATCTATCTGAACGCTCTCAGTTTGTACGTGTCAACGATGAATCTTCCATGCAAACCAAAGTTAGCCATGGAGTGCCACAGGGCTCAGTGCTTGGACCTATTTTGTTCACCCTATATATGCTTCCGTTAGGCAATATTATAAGGAATCATTCTGTAAACTTTCATTGTTATGCGGATGATACTCAACTATATTTATCAATCAAGCCTGATGAAATTAATCATCTAAATAAAATTCAAGACTGCCTCAAGGACTTAAAAACGTGGATGACCTTAAATTTTTTGATGTTAAACACGACCAAAACTGAAGTTATTGTACTTGGCCCGAAGAATCTACGAAACAAATTATCTAAAGATATATTAACTATGGATGGCATTAATTTGGCCTCCAGTGAGACTGTAAGGAATCTTGGTGTTATATTTGATCAGGATTTATCCTTTAACGCCCACATAAAATCAATTTCAAGGACCGCCTACTTCCATCTACGTAACATTGCAAAAATCAGGCATATCTTGCCTCAAAACGATGCAGAGAAACTAGTCCATGCATTTGTTACTTCAAGGCTGGATTATTGTAACTCCTTATTATCAGGGTGTACCAAGAAGTCAGTCAAGTCGCTTCAGCGGATTCAAAATGCTGCAGCTCGTGTACTAACCAGAGTTAGGAAAAGGGACCACATTACTCCTGTTCTGGCTGCCTTACACTGGCTCCCTATAGAACACAGGATAGAATTTAAAATTCTTCTTCTCGCCTACAAAGCCCTTAATGGGCAGGCGCCATCTTACCTTAAAGAACTCATTATACCCTATTGTCCTACTAGGGCATTGCGTTCCAAGAATGCAGGGTTGTTGGTTGTTCCTAGAGTCTCTAAAAGTACAATGGGAGCCAGAGCCTTTTCTTATCAAGCTCCACTTTTGTGGAATCAGCTTCCAGTTTGTGTTCGGACGGCAGACACCCTATCCGTTTTTAAGAGTGCGCTTAAGACCTTCCTTTTTGATAAAGCTTATAGTTAGGGCTGATTAGATTCAGCCCCTAGTTTTGCTGATATAGGCTTAGTTTGTCGGGGGACATCTTACTTCTTCCTTCTCTCTGTCTATACCTGTGTACTCTCATGTTCCGATTAACCCAGCTTCCCCAAATTTCTTTCTTTTTGGTGTCTATATACGCCGGGATCCGGAGTCATGGATGATCCTGCGGTCCTGTGTCATGGATTGCGAGTCCTGGATCTTGAGTCGTGGCTGCGGTCCTGGATCATAAGTCCTGGATGGATATCCTCGTGGATTCATCTTTTTATTATACACACATGCATTTCAAAACATTTGGACTACCTATGTTGCAAATGTATTATCTTTTCAATTTACACACGGCATCTATTGCACGTCTGTCCGTCCTGGGAGAGGGATCCCTCCTCTGTTGCTCTCCCTGAGGTTTCTCCCATTTTTCCCTTTAAACTGTGGGTTTTCTCTGGAAGTTTTTCCTTGTACGATGTGAGGGTCTAAGGACAGAGGGTGTCGTATTGTCATACTGATATTCTGTACAAACTGTGAAGTCCACTGAGACAAATGTAACATTTGTGATATTGGGCTATATAAATAAACATTGATTGATTGATTGATTGATTGATACCCAATTGAGGGCCTTCACCTCTGAAAGTTCCTTCAGTCTGATGGAGTTGCTGTCATTGAGGGAGACTCTCGGGGCAGTATAGAAAACCTCAACATAAATGACTTTTCCAGAATGTTTTACAGTCATTTATTCATTTAAAGAACTGTTTCTTGAAATGTGCTCTATGCTCAAAACAACACACTCTCACTCAGGGCCGCCCCTGACCAACTTGGGGCCCCAAGCAACATTGTGAGATGAGGCCCCCCCCCCCCAACCGACAGGAGTGAACATTTTGTTCCTTTTTTGTTGTTTTTGGAAACAAAGTAGGCTACTTTGCAAATATAATTCCTGTTTATTATTATTATCAACACAGTTACTTTTGTATACAGTGAGGTAAATGGTAAACGTTTACAGGTGAATACGTCTGCATTTCCTGCCAAATACTAGCCTCAAAAAGATTAAAATATAATTAATGCAAATAAACTACTTCTACTAATATTAATAATCATAATCAATTCAATAATATAAATACTATATTATTTTATTATAATATAGTTGTAATATAGTCAAGACAAAACATGCTTATGACATGCTGAAAAACCAATATTAAATCTGTATTCAAATGTAGTTCCCTCTGTCAGCAATTAATCAACAACTACACACACATTTCTATCAGTATTTATTTGTGTTGTGGTTGACATGATGATGACTGTTAGGAGTTAAGGGGAGAGGCTGAGCATCACCATGAAATGTGCAAATTGACATAAAAATGAATAAAAGGGGAAAAAATGCTCCATGTATTTTAAGCT
Organism: Notothenia rossii; assembly: GCF_949606895.1. Classification (NCBI taxonomy): domain Eukaryota; kingdom Metazoa; phylum Chordata; class Actinopteri; order Perciformes; family Nototheniidae; genus Notothenia; species Notothenia rossii. The sequence goes on from NC_136902.1 coordinate 69,402,606, forward strand.
GTAAACTTTAACTGTAATGTAAGCCAACTAGACAGACAGTGTATCACTCTTCCTCCTGTACATTAGCAGATAAAAGGCATAACATACTTGAATGAATGTTAAATAAAGAATGCTGGAAATAACTGCATCTCCATTAGCCTTATGCTATGCAGAGACTACCTTCTTCATGTCGTGAATTGCAGCTGATGTTTTAATATGGCAATTGGCAATTTGACTTATTCAACATTTGCAAGTTGTACATTTGACTCATACAATAACCCTCCTTCGATTGATGCTCTAGTTTCTTCATGTTTGTTTTTTTCCCCCTCTTGCTTGCACCAGACTGAAACTAGGCTTGTTTGAGACGAGCGAGACCGACGCAGACCTGCGTAATTGTGATCAACATTTTGCTAGTGCGTTGCATGATGGTTATTCATTTTGTCCGACTTGCTCTGGAGGCTCGCCAACATGAGACGTTGAAATTTCATGGGACAAAGACGCCCGCATAATTGAGAGCGAGGCGCGGCGAGGCGCGGCGAGGCGGCGCAGTTCCTCTCCACGGGCTGCGGAAGCGAAATGCTTGATGGGAAACGACTCGCTGGTATCTCGAGCTGAGCGCTCATTGGTGGTGTTTACCCCGTGCTGCTGATGAAACTCTCCAATTGGCTCCGCAAAATGTTGTTGATTTGTGTCAGTTTTACGTCGCCACTTCCATTCACATTTTTCATCATTGTTCCACAATGTTTATCATGAAATTAATATCTATATATTTTATACTATACTTGCACTGCTTACCGTTTTCATACTTTATATATCTTAGCATATTCATACACACTGTTCATACTGCTCACAGGCTGCTGTGTATATCTAGTGTATTCATACCCCTCACTGTTTATTCATCATTCAATTCATTCTATGTTTTATGCTGTAGATTGTGTACATTACTTTTCACTTTACTACTTGTTGCACTCCTGGTTAGAAGCTAAAACTGCATTTCGTTGTCTGAGTACCTGCAATCTGTGCAATAACAATAAAGTAGAATCTAATCTTGAGCAGGAACAAACGTATTTACTTACATATCTGACATTAACGATTAAACACATTTGTGCATTCTTTATAAATGCAAACCGAGTCAAGCCGACTCCGGAGGTGGTAGTATGCACCTTAAAGTTGTTTGCAATCCGCCAAAAAACCGAGAGAAGAAGAAGAACAAGTCGACTCCGAGCTGTCCGACTTCAGGCAAGCTTTTTGAGACCTCCCCCGGCTGCGATCGGCTATTCTCGTCTACTTTCGAGGCGAGCCGCAGCTCGTCTCAAACAAGCCTACTGTCTTTTCACCGACATCTCTTCACCTGCACTAGTGGCCGTATCAAAGCTGTGATTGGTCAGATGTCGATTCATTGCAACGGTGTCGGGTTACAGACGTGCTCCACTTGTCACCTCTCACTCTCGCGGGGGTGTTCGGAGAACTGAGTGGAGAACTGAGCGGAGAACTGAGCGGAGAACTGCGCACAGCAGCTGAGACCCTCTGGGCGGGGCCCCCTGCGCAAGGCGGGGCCCCATGCAGCCGGTGTGATTGGCCTGCTCTCATTCCCTAAACGTCCAGGAGCGATGCTTGGTCAGGGTCTCGTGGCGTGCAGTTGGGACGTGCCGAGGCTCCTTCAGCTTCATAAACGGACGCAAAGAGCTTTCAACTGATTGCGATTTATTCCCATCGGCGGCGGTATTTGACGCTCAGGGAAGCACCGCACCCGTTTATGTCGGCAGCTCTTAAAGGCAATGTGAGCGTCCATTCCCATTGGATAACGGAGAATTGTACACCCGGAAGTAAGTATTTTCCTTACTGTCGATTGATTTGACAGTGATATCTGCACTACTCAACTCAAAAACACCAGATTATCTTTGTTAATTAAACAACATTGATAGGTTTAAATTGTGTACAATGCTTTTGTGTTTTTCCCCTTCAATTCTGAAAAACAACTTGTTTTCTCTGAAATGTGGAGTGCCAAAGAGACTACACTACCCACAATCCCCAGCTATTGTTGTGACAACCCCTGTCCGCTTTGACAAACCTCGTGATAAATCAACAAGCTCTGTGATTGGATGAAACATAAATTCATACAAAAAAAGTCCAACCCTGTCTCCTAAAAATTACGTTCCCACAGAACTAAACTGAATTCTGCAACTGCAATTTTTCCCACGTTACGTTTGTTATGAACGTATCTTAAATACTGTAACGTCCACAGATGGAGTCGGAAACAGGCTTCTAGCAATTAGGCTTTAATAACTTTTCTTTGAAGATCACAGGTACAGATATCACTTGCAGGTTCAACCTCACACTCTCTTAAGCTCTCACACACACACCTTTATAACCCAGACTACGTCACCACTTCCCGCCCTCCCCCGTCTGCTCCCCCAACCACAGGCCCGCCCTCAACCAGTATCCCGGTACAGCTCTATGATTGGCAGAGAGACGGGGGATACCTGAGTGACACCCTCAGCATCCTATCAGAGTCGCTACAATAAGTTTATTTTCTACATATCTTTGCCATTTATTGTCTTGCTTATAATAATGATAATAGTCATTTATAAATATCATTTTAGAGCACACATTTGAAATCGAGAATCGGGCTCGATATATGGTTAAATTAAAATCAGTAGGCAAGGCTGTAATTTCGCCAGCTGTTACTCTCATGAGCTAGGGCTGGGCGATATGGTCTCTAAATGATATCGCGATATTTACTGACTATATCGCGATATACGATATATATCGCGATATTCTGAAATGTCCTCTAAAACACATACTTTTTTTTTATTTAACCCCTTGATGTTTACAGTCACACCAGTATGATGATTCTAGTAGTCCCTGCAACATATGTCTGCATTAAAAAAATCGACTAATAATGAAGAAAATTAACACATTTGTTGCAATAGTAATTTATGCACTAACTACATTATTACTTGTACTACAACATTTGAATCATCAGTTCTTCCTAATTTTCCTCAATTGTTCATATGTGGTTTATTAAAATAATGATATTGTGGTCATTGTTCAAAAATGTCTGCTATTATTATGAGTAGTATTATTATTAGGGCCGGGACTTTAACGCGTTAATTAAGATTAATTAATTACACAAACATTAACGCGTTAAAAAAATTAACGCATTTTAATCGCACTTATTTTTGCACCGCGGAACGTTTCTCACTGGATGAGTTTCAGGGGTACCGATTATACTGGAGCACCAACTAACATTCATGACTTCAGACAACAACAAACCACAGTGAACAATAGTCAAACATGAACGAAGAAGCTGATGAGACCGCTTTGGTTGGCCCCGTGGATGGGACATTTTGTTTTAAAAAAACGGACGGATGGAAGCACGGTTGTTTGCAAATTATGCAAAAAGGAATTCGCATATCACCGCAGCACATCAAGCCTCAAGTATCACCTCAATGCAAAACCTATAGCAGCTAGCGTGGAAGCTATTGTGGACGTTAGCCGGACTCGGAGTACAAGGACCGACACCCAATTCGCGTTGATCAAACAGTGGCCTATGCAACAGAGAGATTTTATTTTTTTCATCAGGATATTGGGAGAATAGGAGGGATTGAGGTCAATCACTGGCACTTTTTTATTTTATTTTAAATGGTACACTTTATGTTGAACTATTTATTACGTTGTTGGTGCAACTGGCACTTTATGTTGAACTGTTTATTGTTTTGACCAAGGTTATTGAGAGAGTTGGACTGAAATTGATTAGATTTTTTAAATCAACTGTTGGTAAATCAACAAAGTCTGTTATGGCCTCTGAAGCAACAGAGAGATGTTTTCTAATAGTCAGGGTAGTCAGGGTTTCCAATGTTCTGAATGTACTTGAAAGTATTGTGTTTTACTTAAAAAACAAAGTGTTATAGTTTACAGAAGGTCTACCTACCTATAGGCTACCTGAATCTCTGAAATGTACTATATTCCTAAATATGCTATTGCTACACTTTATGGCAAAAATTGCACTTTTCTGTTGGTCTTGGTTAAGTACAACCTTGAAAAAAATAAACAATGTTTTGTTGCTTAAGCTTATGTGTTCAGTCATTATTCAATGGTATACTAAAATCCATGTGAAAAAAATTGCTTCTCACTGTTCTCAGGTCAAATATTTATATGTGATTAAAAATGCGATTAATTTCGATTAATTAATTACAAAGCCTCTAATTAATTAGATTAATTTTTTTTTTTATCGAGTCCCGGCCCTAATTATTGTTATTAGTATAATGCGCTTTCTGTCTTCCTGTCATTATCAGAAGTTAGACATGTAATGGCTATCTATTAGATTAGATTAGATTAGATTAGAACCTTCATTCTCCTAAACTGCTGGGACATTTCCCTATAGCCAATACCTTTTATATTTTCTACTCTTCACTTACTTATCAGCATAGGTCGGCATTGATGTACAGAGCCGACAGAAGACCTTGTTTATATTGGCATCATATGGAGAGGTGCAGTGACGCGTCCTAAAACCAGGAAGTAAGCTGCTGGTTCCCTCCACAAAAAAGCAATGGGATTTCTCCATAGGGTTTTGGAAAATAGCTAGAAATAAGGTCTATGGAAAACAAACCTGTTTGATAAATGCACGTTTTGTTCAGCTGGATAATATCTACATGTCTACCCTACTTTTATAATTTTCGAATCATAAATCTAATCGATAGATTATAAAAGGGTTTTAGGACGCGTCACTGCACCACTAGAAAAAAACTCCATCGATCAAGCTGGCTGAAACGTTCTCTCCCTCTTCTTCTCATGCTACCTGTCACTGCCCTTTAACTCCTCCGGTGACTTTCTTTTATTTGAAGATAGTTTTTTGCCCGGAGCTCACGGGCAAACGGGAGCCTGCTCGCGCTGGCTCCGCAGCAAACAGCTGTTTTCTTTCCACCCAACAACAACAACCGCCTCACGAAACGCTATGTTGTAGCGTTAATAAACGTAACAATTTAACAACATTGCTTGTCAAAATACCTATACCAGAGGACAATTTTTTTTTTAAAGCAATATTTTTAGTGGCCGGAGCGGGCAAGTGGAAAGTACGTTTTGCTGGCCCGGGGTGTCTAAATAGTGCTTCCGAGCCAGCGGGCCATTTATAATGTCGAGCCCTGCTCTCTGTCACTGTGCATGTGTGTAATGTTTGTGTGCAAGTTAGACGGGGCCTGCGTGTGTGCCTGCGTGCGTGACTGTGTCTATGAGGGAGAAAGGAAAGCTCATTTTGGCCGCGGCGGGAAATTGATTTATAATATATAATATAATAATATATAATATAATAATAGTTTTAACATGCCAAAAAGCTGCTGTGTCGTTTATTGCACCTCAAACATTAAAACAAATCCAGAGTTACGTGTTTCTGTACTTCCTCTAAGAAGAAAGGACAGTAAAAGAAGATCTCTGTGGCTTCAGGCTTGATCGCCGTTCAAATGACAGCGTTGGTTTCCCCAAAAGTGGGTGGGGCTGTAAAGTGACGTAGATTTTAATCTCATCTATTATTCAGAACCATACTATTTATTCTAACGTAAATTACATGCCAGTGTTTTATCTTTTTATTACTTATATTTGTATACTTTATTTGCTATGAATTATATCTGAAGCAAATTATGTTTCTGAAGATGTGTAGTGAATTCCACCCTTCAATGTAGCATAAATGTGAACTCTCATTACAGGAACAATACCGGAAACAGACGTGGGAAAGATCCTCAGCTCGCTGATTGGATGTTTTAGCCGCAATGCACGTTTTAAAAGATATTACTGATTTTCTTTGAATATAAGAATGTAAATACTGAGTTGAGAGAATAGTCAGGGGATTTGGGTGATGGGAGACATCTATGGAATCACAATTTCAATAGCTTCCCATTAAATGACGGATATACCTTTCTGTCTGTGATGTTTTACAAATCAGATATTAATGTGTAGAAGTAAAACATGAGAAATAGTATAGCAATATCCTGTAAAATTATGTAAAAACTATACTACTATATTATTAGTATGCTGTGTGTACCTTGTGTGCACCGCCTAGTGGTTAAAGCATGTTATTGAATTATTTTTGTTGAATAATGTTGTTTGATGAAAAAGATATTAAGAGTGCATACTTTCATAGGGGGAAAGTAGAAGATCAATGATAGAAATATAGAATATAAAAAATCAAGAAGATACTGTAAGTGATCTCTACAATAAAACAGTTTAGTGCACAATGTACAAAGATATTAAAGGTCCCATGTCATGCTTTTCTGGTTATTACCCGTCCCCTTCTGTGTTATGAAGGTTTTTATGCATGTAAACGGTCTGCAGAGTCACAAACCCTCAAAGTGCACCCTGTAGCGAGTAAAACCCGGAACGAAATGGACCAATCCGTGGAGCCGTTACGTTAAGCCCCCGCTGATTGGTCCAAATTGACCAATCCACGGACTTCCTCACACACACAAACTCAGTGCAAGCAGCTCTGCTGATTTCTCCTCCCTGGCTGCAGGCTGATAACTGACAGTTGGGATCTCGGCGAAATTCTCTCTGCAGACCCATTCTCACAGTGTTTATCAACCTTTTTCTTACTCAAAATCAAGCCACACTTATTGTTTTTACTTCGGCTGTGACTTTGTGTGTGCTCAGGATGAGTTTGGCTGTGTTTCGCTGTGTATCGCTAAACAAGGAAACAACACCTCCACGGAGCTTAGCGTGATTCACAACGTCCCGACCAATCAGAGCAGACTGTGCTCACAGGGAGGGTGGGGGCTGGAGCTACTGGAGCTACAACGAGCCTTTAAAGGCAGAGAGTGAAATTCAGTGAATACAAGTAGTTTACAGAGATGCTGTATGAGAAACCAATGTGAGTTTGGAAAATTGCACAATATAAATCTATTCTAGTAGACCTCAACAATGGAATTATCATCAGTGGAAATGGCCATGACATGGGAACTTTAATATGAGAATGTGCAAAACAGACAAGATAATTCAACTTTATTAACACATTTAAGAATACTTTAGGTTAAGGTCTTCTTTCAAATAAGAAAAAAGCTTTGGGGGTATCTATCTACAGATAGATATTAAGCCTGAAAAAGTACTTAACGTCTAATATATTGCTTTCCTGCAATGTTAACTATGTTGAAGCACTTTTTTAACCGATATTATACATATTAATTATACTCTTATGTATGTAGATAGAATAACAAATGTGCAGAATTTGACAGTGTTAAGTATTATTATGATGACGCCCTTAGTCTGTGTACTACGGTAGCAGTCGCACTGTTATTCTGTTCTTGTATGAAGGTACGTCCTAATGTGACGTCACTACGTTGACTGTTGTCAGTCTGTGAATAAACTTACCGGAGACATGCTGAAGAGAATACCGAGTCTGATTTACTTATTGTTCATACGCGATTCATGTGCACCCAAGCTTAACAGGTTATGGGCCCAGGCAGAGTTGGACACAAACCGACTTGGAAATAAGTGAGTTAGATTATCGGAAGAAGTGTTACGCAACGTATTACGCGTTAGCCAATTAAGCTAACAAGCTAGCTTAGCAAGTGAAGTATATTAGCAAGCTAGTAGCCCTCGCGGTAAAGTTGGCGCGCAAAAATGGCAAGCAGAGCAACAGGTCTCCTGGCACCGCAGCTCTTATTCAAAGGATGTGAAGATAAGTATGACCTTTGGGAAACAAGATTCCTAGGCTGCTTACATACTCTGAGGCTAAAAGAGACTATCTTACATGAGCCCACCGGTGCTGATCAAGAACAGCTAGATGCAGATAGAAGGAAGAATGCTGATTGCTATGCTGAGCTAATAAGGCTGATAGATGATAAGAGCCTGTCGCTAATAAGACATGAGGCCGCAGATGACGGCAGGAAGGCTCTGAAAATACTGAAAGAACATTATTCAGGGAAAAGCAAGCCGAGGATAATAAACTTATACACGTCGTTAACGAGGCTGCACATGGCAGACAACGAGAGTGTTACCGACTACATGATAAGGGCAGAGAACGTGATTACAGCCCTGAGAGATGCAGGCGAGACCATGAGTGATGGACTGACCATAGCCATGATACTAAATGGGTTACCAGACTCCTTCAAGCCATTCGCCGTCCATGTAACACAGAACGAAGATAACGTTACGTTCACAGACTTTAGAAGAAGATTAAGGGTCTATGAAGAGTCGGAGAAAATGAACACAGCAGAATCCACAGATAATATGATGAAAACATGTGCAAGGCAAGGCCGAGGCACCAAGACGCACGCTAGCAACAGAAGAGATGAAGATGCCAATGTGACGTGCTACAAGTGTGGAATAAAAGGACACATATCAAGAAAATGTTTTCGAAAAGTGTGGTGCGGTTACTGCAAAAGGAATACACACGATGAATCACTCTGTAAGAAAAAGGGGGGAGAAGATGGTGCCAGAAAAGTCGCAGAGGAACAGAATGGCGACCAAGACCATCTCTTCAAGGCCAAGCACACAAAGAGCGGGAAACCACCAGACAACGTGAAGATGAAAGGCATCATGGTGGACGCAGGAGCGACATCCCACATCGTGAACGACATCGGAAAGTTTAAAAGCTTCGACGATTCATTCCAGCCCGAGTCTCATTCAGTGGAGTTAGCTGACGGGACCAAGTGCAATGGAACAGCACAGAGAAGAGGAACGGCGGTGATATGTCTATTAGACGACGCCGGACGACAACACAGAGCACAGCTACGGGATGCACTGTACATGCCCTCATACCCACATGACATCTTTTCGGTGGCAAGAGCAACAAACGGAGGGGCGACAATCACCTTCAAGAAAGGGGACAGTCACATGGTTACCAAAGACGGCAGCAGGTTTGACATCCATGAAAGTGTAAATTTGTATTACTTACCAACTGTTGAGGGGAATGTTGACCAATGTAAAGGGTGTCACGACATGCAAACTTGGCATGAAATTTTGGGTCATTGCAATTACGAAGATGTACAAAATTTACAAGGTGTAGTGAAAGGCATGGAGATAAGAGGAAGTGCAGTCAAACCAGCTCAGTTGTGTGAAGTGTGTACACAGGGCAAGTTCACCCAAACGAGAAATAGGGAGCCAGACAAAAAGGCTAAGATGCCCTTAGAACTAGTCCACACAGACTTAGCCGGTCCCATGTCAACACCAAGCATAGAAGGGCACAGATATACACAGTCTTTTACAGACGACTACTCTGGTACTATTTTTGTGTATTTTCTAAGGTCCAAAAGTGATACAGTGCAGGCCACAGAAAGGTTCTTAGCAGACATAGCACCTTACGGAGAAGTTAAGTGTATCCGTTCAGATAACGGCACTGAGTTTACAAGCCGAGACTTCCAGGCACTGTTAACCAAAAATAGGATTAGACACGAGACGTCTGCACCCTATTCACCCCACCAAAATGGTACAGCAGAGAGAGGTTGGCGAACTCTCTATGATATGGGCAGATGCTTACTGATAGAAAGCAAGTTACCAAATAAACTATGGAACTACGCCATACAGACAGCAGCTTATGTAAGGAACAGGTGTTACAGTAGGCGCACAAAGAAAACGCCATACGAGCTGTTCACAGGCAAAGAACCAAATATATCCAAACTTCAGAAATTTGGGTCAGTGTGTTTTGCTTACAAACAAGAGAAGGGAAAGCTCGACCCTAGGTGTGAGCAAGGTGTTTTCATAGGCTATGATAAAAATAGCCCAGCTTACCTGGTGTATTATCCAGACACAGAGAGGGTCCAAAAGCACAGATTGGTAAAATTCACAACAAAGGGGGATAAAGAAAAGGAAACACAAACACCAGAGTCATACAATGAATATGGTGATAGTGATGTACATCCCAGGGTCAAGGACAGCGATGAAAATGTTGTTGATGAATGTGATGTGGGAAATGTGCCAGGTCAAGATACTCAAAGTGGTGCTTCTGGGACTTTACCTGAACAGACTGAACGTACACAGCCGGGTAAAGTCACCGAGACTCCAAACAGAAAAAACCCACCCAGAACCAGGAGGAGACCAGCTCACCTACAGGAGTTTGAGACTGACGATACGGAGGACAAACTGCAAACATGCATGGATTTTTGTTACAGAGCAGTATGCGACATTCCTCAAACCTTCCAGGACGCCATAGCGTCACCCAAATCAAGGCAGTGGAAAAATGCCATGAACGAGGAGATGAGATCACTGGAGGAGAACGAGACCTTCAACCTCACCCAATTGCCACCAGGCAAACGGGCAGTGGGGGGTAGATGGGTCTACGCACTCAAGAGTGACATTGATGGGTCAGACAAGTACAAGGCGCGATTTGTAGCTAAAGGCTACAGTCAGAAACCAGGAATCGACTATGATGAGACATTCTCACCCACAGCTGATATGACAAGTGTAAGAGTACTCATGCAAAAGGCAGCACAGGAGAACTTAATCTTACACCAAATGGATGTTAAAACAGCCTATTTACATGCACCCATTGATTGTGAAATATATATGACACAACCAGAAGGTTATGAGAAACAGTCAAAAACAGGTGAAGAGTTAGTATGCAAGTTGCACAAATCTCTCTATGGTTTAAAGCAGTCAGGCAGAAACTGGAATGCTATGTTACATACATGTTTGACTGAAAATGGTTTTGTACAAAACCCCGCTGATCACTGTGTGTATACAAGAGAAAAGCACAGCGAAAAGGTAATCCTAATAATATGGGTTGACGATCTCATTATAGCAGCCAGCAACGAGGGTGTATTGGAAAGTGTAAAGGGGATGCTCACTGAAAGGTTCAAAATGAAAAACCTGGGAAAGTTGAAATATTTCTTAGGTATAGATTTTGAGCAAACAGAAGGTCAAGTCAAAATGTCTCAAAAGAGATATGTGAGCAAAATACTGGAGAGATTTGAAATGCAGGATTGCAAGTCCAGAGACACACCATGTGAGCCAAAACTAGAATACACAGCAGACGCTGAAAACATTAAAGAGCCAAGAAAGTACAGGGAGGCAGTAGGAAGTTTAATCTACTTGTCCACATGCACTCGACCAGATATATGTTTTGTGGTCAGTAAACTATCTCAGCACTTTGCTGAACCAACTGAAGAGCACTGGAACACAGTAAAACATGTGTTCAGATACCTTAAAGGTACAGCAGAACAGGGGTTATGCTTTAAGAGAAATGACACAGATAGACTAGGTCTGAGAGTGTACAGTGATGCTGACTGGGCATCAGACGTAACAGACAGACGTAGTACATCAGGATATTGTGCCAGTCTCAGTGAAGGAAGCTCCTTGATCTCATGGAAGGCAAGGAAACAACCTACGGTTGCACTATCTACCTGCGAGGCAGAGTACATGGCCTTAGCATCAGCCATACAGGAATACATCTACTTAGAACAATTACTCAGAGGTATAGACAAATACAAATATGCACAAACAAAGGTGTACGAAGACAACCAAGGTACTATAGCACTAGCCAGAAACCCAGTAAACAGGCAAAGGTGCAAGCACATTGATATTAAGTACCATTTCATAAGGGAGACTGTAAATAGTGGAAAGGTAATTTTGGAATACTGTCCTACTGAGCAAATGATCGCTGATGTGATGACAAAACCAGCCACCAAAATAAAGCTAAAGAGGTTTGCTCAGGTTATGTTTGGCACCTAGAAGGGCAAAGAGTTAACATAGTTAAGGTAAAAGAAAAAGAAGCCTTATTTTGTTTTGTTCTCAGGTAACCCAGTAAGCTAAGAGCGAGTGGGGGTGTTAAGTATTATTATGATGACGCCCTTAGTCTGTGTACTACGGTAGCAGTCGCACTGTTATTCTGTTCTTGTATGAAGGTACGTCCTAATGTGACGTCACTACGTTGACTGTTGTCAGTCTGTGAATAAACTTACCGGAGACATGCTGAAGAGAATACCGAGTCTGATTTACTTATTGTTCATACGCCATTCATGTGCACCCAAGCTTAACAGACAGTTTAATGGTGGAGGTATACACACATATTGATAGATGTCTTGTTATGCACTGTTGAGGAACCTGTGACCCAAGTTTTTCATTCATTGCATAACTACACCGTAGTTGTGTATAATATGATATGTCAATAAACCTTTGAAAATCTTGAAAGGGATGTGCAAAATAGGAATTATATACAGTTTTTAATTAACTATTTGTAGAGAATGAGTAATGAATACTTTATAGAGATCTGCAGATAAATGTTTAGTCTTCTCAGGCACCTACAATCAAATATCTCTCCTGATTGTTGGCACTTGACAATCACCTTCCCTGAATTTTACTCATGTAACTAAAGTCTGCTTTAAGGGTTGTTTATATTTCACATCATTAATCAGAATCTGCAAAGTAACTAAAATAAATGTAGTGGAGTAAAAATACCAGGTTAACCTCTGAATTGTAGTGGAGTAGAATTACAAAGTAACAATGAGCTGTGATGTGGATGCTGCCCATTATGGACACAAGCGATTTTCACCCATTTAGTAATTACATGTTTTAAATCTGTACACACCAATGTGTTTCCTATCGCCTAAACTTCCAGGGCTGTACACAGTTTAATACTGTCAACTTCAAATTTTGGGAAAAACGAAAACGTATTTAAAACTACAATTCCCGGTAGAGACGTGCCATAGAGAACATGTTGCGAAAAACAATAGCCAGCATGTGTAGTTCTGGGGGGGCGTTCAAATCCAGTTTGAATAATCTGCCGTGGTTTTGTTCCATTTCAAAGAGCTTGACGCTGGGCGTAACCTTGGCGCACTACCACTCCAACATCCATTCCCAGACCTTGAAGATTAATCACGGGGTTTGTCGCAAAATAGCTGGGGATTGTGGGTAGTGTAGTCTCTTTGGCGCTCCACATTTCAGAGAAAACAAGTTGTTTCTCAGAATTGAAGAGGAAAAACACAAAAGCATTGTACACAATTTAAAACTATCAATGTTGTTTAATTAACAAGGATAATCTGGTGTTTTTGAGTTGATGAGTAGTGGAGATATCACTGTCAAATCAATCGACAGTAAGCAGAATACTTACTTCCGGGTGTACAATTCTCCGTTATCCAATGGGAGTGGACGCTCACATTGCCTTTAAGAGCCGCCGACATAAACGGTTGCGGTGCTTCCATGAGCTTCAAATACCACCACCGATGGGAATACATCGCAATCAGTTGAAAGCTCTTTGCGTCCGTTTATGAAGCTGAAGGAGCCTCGGCGCGTCCCAACTGCACGCCACGGGAACCTGACCAAGCGTCGCTCCTGGACGCTTAGGGAGTGAGAGTGTGTTGCTCAAAACCACTAGATAAACAAATCAATTAAATGAATGCCATATATGCCATTCAGTCCAGACCGTCCAACTCCATTCTAATTCAGACATGTTTGCCTTCAGCATACCTTGTGTTGCATGAAAAGTCAGAGTTATTTAGTGTCTGGGCATAAGGCATATTTTACATTGTGTTGAGGCTTAACTTAAAATCATAGTTTGTATTACATGTGTATCTTTGCTGCCACTCTCCTGAGATACATATATCTGCAAGTAATTGCATTTTTTAAATGTATGCACAGGATACCGTCTGTTGAAACAGGCTGTCTGTCACATGCAGAGTGGGGATCGTCCTGCTACAGAAGGTTAAAACCTGTCAAGATGTGGGCCAGGCCAACTGTCCCCCATTCTGTACAGGAACCTGGCCAATAAGCGGTCCTTGTTCCGTTAGTTTTGTTGACATAATTATGATTTTTAAAAAGGCTAAAATATTTTAGGGGGTTATTACGAGGGCTTTTATGACCTATAAACAAGTAGGCACTTATTAAAATAAAACTAAATTTAGTGTATTTTTTTTATTTGAACTACTGTTAAGAAGCTTAAGTTAACCTAAATAGATTTCTCCCTGTAGCTTTGCTGTAGAATCTAGATCAACTTCTCCCAGTCAAAGCTATGCTTTCAAAGAAGCCTTCATTACACTGGTAACCACATACGAGTAGGAAGAGGCTTTGTTTAAACAAGCAATCTACAATATATTTTTTTCTCTTTTTTTTGTACACATTTCTGTTGGTTAAATCATTAAAATTGACATGTATCTACTATGAAATGTTCTTTGAAACATTAAAATTGTTACATAATATTAATGGATGCGGCTGCACTAATGAAATGGCATGGTTAGTCTGTAGACAGTCTCCTCCTCACACTGTGCAGCCACTCAGTGTGAAAGACAGAGTGGTGCAGCAGTATTAATGGGAGTCCCTCTGCCAGGGAGCCTTGCTGACCTTGGTCTTATCTCTGTGACCTCATGCATGATTGATAAATAAAAATGAAACTCAAGATGTCTTCCAACACTGAGGTATCTTATCTTATTATGAGCCGTTTTTTTTAGCAAAATGAGAACAGACCCAATTGGTCTTGGCTGGCAAGGCATTTAATTTTGCAGCAGTTCTACTGTTTACGCACGGTCAGACAGGGACTCGAAATGCAAAATAATATATCTGCGACTTCATTGCACCTCAAAGACAATTGGATTTACAGATGGGTCAATAAATATTCCATCTCCCTAGTAATACAAAAACTTGAATTAGCTAGCCGGGCTCTGTCCTCTATGTACAATGCAAAGTAACAAAAATATACTTCATGTGGGAATTTAAACATGCATCACCACTTTGCCCTGAGCAATGTGTTTACAGTTCGCCTCATGAATTATTGAAAGAGAAAATACAGTGTTTACCCTTGATATGACAAGGCCTTCTGAAGCTACAATCCTGCATTCGATATTGTCAACATAAGTGTCATGGACGTGCCACCATAGAAATGTGGTTTTCGGTTGTGCTCTAGTATTGGGATGCTGCATACCCAGTGCTGCAGAATACAAACAATTGCAGTCTTCATTGTAGCTGACTGGTTATTTTGTTTAGCTTTACATGAAAAACAGCCACTGCAGCATATTTATTCTCAGTCATTATACGTAGCCACAACTTGTATTATATTATCCATGTAACAATGCCATTTCTTTCATAAACAGGGAATATCGTTTTGAACTGTTAATCCATCCAATAAGCCTGTGTGGAAATGTTTATTCATAGATTCTTATATTCCTTTTAACATCTATCCGAGATCGCTGATAACTTCAAGATGAATTACTCTGCAACTATGGCTATAAGCTAGGGCTGAACGATATATTGTGTCATGGCGATAACCGCGATATGCGCATGCGATATTCACATCGCAGGGATATGCGATTTTTCTTTTTTTAGGACGCGCGATATTAAGTAGGTATACTAACTCAAACACGTCATGTTACAATTATTTTGCTGCCTGCTACAAAATGAAAACTTGCGCGGCTCTCATGTCAGGGGTACTTGAGTGAGTGACATGCAGGCTCTGCATGCACAGCAAACCACCAATAACAATCATTCTCGATCAGATCACAGCAGGCCCCGCCCCGCTAGTTTGCAGACCATCTAAACACCGGTAAAAAAATGAGCGAGGAACAGGAGGACAATACCGGTGAGAATGAAGATTTACTTCCAAAAAGAAAAGCAACATCTGCCATCTGGAACTATTTTGGATACAAAAAGGTTCTTCTCTTCTTCATTCACAGATGAACCCCCTTATTTGAGGGTAAGCAACATGCATTATCATGACATGTTAGATCATGACTTAAGGTATGATGAGTCTACCAGTTAAGATCCAGACGTCCGTGACTAAAATCCTTCATCCGGTTAAATATAGTTAAAAAAACTGCAATATATATCGCAGGGGAAAAAAATATCACAATGTCAGTTTTTTTCAGTATCGTGCAGCCGTACTATAAGCTGTGCATTCATATGACCTACCAGAGGGTTTTACCAGGCAGAGCGTAGGAATTGTTTTCATGTCTCTGCCTATGCTCAGCCTGTGAGTGATGATTACCCATGTAATTACTTCCATGAACATTCCCAATAACACAAAATCATGTGAGGTATATTATTTCACAGAATACTGAGATCAACGTTTTGGTATAACTGTGGCAGGTCTGTTCAAAGGGATTTGTTACTGTTGGCACTTTCAAATACAGATGTACTGTACAACAGAAGATGGACCAGACTGCCTGACATTTACCTCAGATGAAATACTAAATATGAGTTCTCTCACTTGCTGTGTTCACACGTGGCATGATTCAAGCTGTTTATTTAACCTCTAAATCATTTCCTTTTGTTTATTTGAGCATCATTGAAATGTCATTTTAACTTCGAAGACCTAGACACCAACAAGTCCTTCAAGTAAACCGGTCTGTCTGTCGTATGACCAAACAAAGGACAACGTTTTATGGGAATTAGGAAAAGAGATATTACTTGTTTCAATAAACGTTTTCGACTAGTGTTTACAGCGGGAATGCCAATTACAGTAAAGCGTGCAGACAAATCCATCTTCCTTGTCTAACGTTAAAGGAGTTGGAATCTGCCACAGGCCAAATATCCTATTTCACTGGTTTAAAAGTTAGCAAAACTCCTCTGTGATCGTAGCCAACAACGTCATGGGTAGGATTAAATATCACAGGAGCGTTTGTCGTTGTTTGTTATCCAAACACAAATCCATATGAAGAAGAGGAATTCATTTGATGTGTATCTGAGCTTTCCTGTGCCAAGCTGGGTAAACTGCATTGTTTTCACCAAGAAAAAAAAAAAAAACATCTATGCTGGTATGTTCCATTTTGATCACCATATTCGCACACACTACAATCACTTATAATATAATTTCCTCCTTGAGCAATCTTTAGGATCATTTTTGCTGTTTTTCTTTATGATTCAATTCAGTTTAATACATTTGATTCTGAACCATTTGGATTTGGCCGTATTCTTTTTTTCTCTTGTCTCTTTCTGAGCCTTTATCTTGCGTGCACCAAGAAGTCATTTATTTGCCTTTCTTCTGTGATGTTTAACAGTTAATTTATTTATTTTTTAAATGTTACAGCTGAATAAGTACAATAATTAATGTACTATTTAATTACTAGTACACTAGAGGGATGATGAGCAACCAAACATGAACTTGCTGCTCTGGAACACGTTGCTGCTGGTATCAAACGTTTTTGCAATGTTTTTGCAATGTCAATGATATTCAACCCTTCCTATAATACTGCCACTGATCAATTCAGATTAAAATATTAAATGTCACTTCAACTTAGAAATGTGGTTTCATCGTCTTTACTGGAAACATGCAAGAAGAGTGGGATCTTACTTTCTACTAATACAGATTATTCAATACTTTAAATCTGATTTAGTTATTGGACTTAGTTTAATGGTTGAGTTCGATGCAGAATCATTTCATTAATCCTTGAAGTATAATTCCCAATAAAAAATAATGTGATAAGATAAAAAAGTTACACTTTTGAGGAAGAAATTAGTAAGATCGTCTTGTTTATTCTCTTCCGGCTGCGTCCCCTTGAAACAGATGTAAGGAGCAGGTGTGACAGCCTGGCTGGAAATGGTTCAGCAGCACTGTGTATATATGATGGATGGGGAGGATGGTCCCCTCTATACTTGTGGCTATGACCTTGTTGGTACAAATGTTACATGGAGGCTTATCCTGACCCGTTACAGTTAAAGAGGCCAAACTCATCAATGTACTCTTCCCATCAGTCAGCCTTTCCACTAGACAATCAGCAGCAAATGATCCAGTATGTTGAAGGACATTCAAGGTTCCAACACTACAAAAGGATTTGTTGCCAAAAATATATAAGAATGTAACTGAGGTCTGAACAGTGCCTAGATTTGGAATATTCCCAAGCACCAATACAGATATATTCATACTTGCAATTATGGAATAATGACTTCCCAGTAGGACAATCTAGTTCATCAATGACTTCATAACCTAAAAGTTCCCTAAAATGTTCACTGAACTGGGAAATTGAACTAATATTTATTCATGAGCTGCCAACTGCAAAGGTTATCCATGCAGGTGCCAGGAGAGAGTAACCATGTGAACCTGAAACAGAGAAAAAAAAAAGTGATATATTTTAATGTTGGCAGAGTAATGTCATAGACTTTAAAGTGTTTCAAAACTTTTACCAGTTAACATAAATGTAAGGGTGTTAGTCATACACTGTATAATTTAAAACTGCATTCTGTCATTTCTAACAAATGATTAAATATTATTTTGGAGTATAAAGAAACATTAGTAAACCGAGTAAAGCAAACACACACATGAGAAAAAAATTACCTATATTCTTTGAATGTTGCTCTATCTACATTTAGTTATAAGCAAAATCACAAATAATGCAGGAAGTGCACACATTTCAGAGTTTTCTATAGTAAATGGATTGTTACAGACAAGTTGCTTTAACACAGCTACTCTCCAATATGCATAATGACGATAAATGAAAAAACACAAATTTAAAAGGGGTTTTATCGCGCTGCTTTGCCTGCAGCAGACCAGGTTAGTGAATGTGGGTGGATCACTAATTCTGATATCAGCTAGCTATTATTATCTTCTCACCCCTATAAATATGTTTATATGCATAGTAATGTTATTAGGAAAATTGTGTATTCATAATATGTATATAAAACATGTGAACATTACAAGATATACGGTCTGCTCAGGCTTAATGAATCCCCTGGTGTTTGTTTTCTCCCCCATCTGTTGCAAGTGCCACACAGTATAAAGGTCCAATGGGGAAACATAGGAGGAATAATTATCACTCACCTTCCCTTGTGATACAAATCCTCATTGTTAATTGCTTTCAGATATATCTAATTAGATGGCACTAAGACAACTGTCCAATTGTGTTACTATAAAGAAACACTTAAATCATTTGATGAAATGTATTTGTCTGATATTTTACACAAATCCATGGTGTGTTTGGCCTATAATAGCACAATGTCTTGAAACAAGTGAAACATCTAATGTAGATGGTTAGCTATAGTGCCCTATAAAGACAAACTATAGTGACTAGGCGAACACATATTGCTTCCAAAGTTTCTGACTATCCAGCCAATTATTTTATGGATTCTTTTTTTGAAGGAGGAAACTGTCAGATTTAGTCAACCCTTGTGTGTGTTTAACATTCACTTTAATAGGTTTGACCTAAATTAAGTTTACTTGACATCATCATAATCACTCATTTCAAACACTATTTTAATGAAAGTTAAATTGTTGCTTACCCTGCGGAAATGGCTACACACAGCTACTCATATTTGCATTTTGCTGTTTTTCATGATATTGTATCTAACTGATGCTTCTATCCAAAAACAAATATACACTCAATATCGTTGAAATTACTACAAGAGCAATTTAGGCTTATGTATTTGTCCCTGCTCAGGGTGGGATCAAATTGCTGACCCCCTGATTTGGAGATCAGTGCACTAACTCTCTGTATAGCGACATAATACACTTAATGCTGCTATTTGCCTTAGCCTGATAGAATCAAAAAGCTCTGGATAACCAAGGCACTCACGATGTAAATGTTATCACTGCAGTTTGCCTCGGTTTATTGCCTGAATATTGAAGATACTTTAAATGTAATGCCGTCTTTTCTCTGAAACAGAAAATAATACAATTGTCATCAAATTAAACGGAATCATGGGACACAAAGTCCAATTCCAGTCTTAACTTAGTGTACCATACAGTATAGTTTGTTTTACAGTTTGCCTTTGTACTGCACTATAAAGCTAACTATCAATACAGCACATGCATTGCATTTTATTCAGAAATAGAAACGTGTGACAAGCTTGCAGCCTTACTTTAGGCAATGATGCAAACACTTTCTATGAGCCCCACAGCTATAGTGCATTGTGATCAATTACTACATTCATATACACATATAATTTTTTCTGATGAACTTTATAAACATTCAGTAAACTTTGTAGTTTTAACTCGAATTATAAGTCTGTATGGATGACCTAGTTATATAATAGATGAATGCCACCATAAACACAATGTAGATAGGCCTGTCGCGATAATCGATAAATTAAAGGGGGAGAGCACGGTCGTGAACTGTCAAAGGGCTTGAGGGGGGGAGACTGTAAGCACAGTCGTGAGGTGTCAACGGGGGGCGGGGCGCACGCTCGTAAAGTGTTAGCGCCGTGTTATGCGTGCCCACTACACCTCGCGGGAGTGCGCACAGCGTAAAGCCAAAACACACAGACATTTCAATGATTTGTACGGCAAAGTTGGGTTTGGAAACGGTATCATTTCCTTTTTGGCAGGCATGCATAATACCGGAGCCTCGCTGCGGGGAAACTTTGGCGCTGTTCCGAGTTTGTTCTAATCCGTCAAAATGACCGACTGCTTTCAGATTTTTCCGTCATTGTTAAAAAAAATCCGTCGTAGACGGAAAACATGTGGTTAACGCGACCTCTGCTCCCCATTGAATTCAATGCATCATTTTTCCGAAATAAGGTCCCATGGGGCGGAAGTAGATGGGCGTGACTTTGCCACTCTATAAGAACTGGATACAGCGTGGGAGGCGGGGCCTCATTCATTCCTATGACAGCTGCTCATAGTCGCATGAAGATTAAATGGCCCAACTTTTGAGAGAGCGAAACGTCACAGATTACCCGTCATGCCTGAGAAGTACCCGTATGTGCGCTCATAGTGCATGCGCAACTTTAACCACGCCCCCCAAAAGGCTCGTTCACATCAAGCACGTCCATTTGTACACGTAACAGCACCGCGCGTTCAGCATGGTACTGGATTGTTATATTTTGATATTCACGAGGCGGCAGTTAGCAGCTAGTGGCTAGCTAGTAATTATGCCAATGTTACCATTAGGGCTGTCAGTCGATTAAAATATTTAAATCGCATGATTTTCCATAGATAATCGCGATTAATCGCAAATTAATCGCACATTTTGTATCTGTTCTAAATGTACCTTAGAGGAATATTTTCAAGTTTTTAATACTCTTATCAACATATGAGTGGACAAATATGCTTTATGCAAATGTTTATTATCATTTGAACAATGACAAATATTCTCATGAATATTTAACACAACAACCTCTGAACATTACAAATATTCGCCTCAATTCAATCTGGAACCTCTCATAAAATA
The DNA here is from genome assembly GCF_949606895.1 of Notothenia rossii. Classification (NCBI taxonomy): domain Eukaryota; kingdom Metazoa; phylum Chordata; class Actinopteri; order Perciformes; family Nototheniidae; genus Notothenia; species Notothenia rossii. The sequence goes on from NC_136902.1 coordinate 69,423,596, forward strand.
CAAAGTGTGTGTGTGTGTGTGTGTGTGTGTGTGTGTGTGTGTGTGTGTGTGTGTGTGTGTGTGTGTGTGTGTGTGTGTGTGTGTGTGTGTGTGTGTGTGTGTGTGTGTGTGTGTGTGTGTGTGTGTGTGTGTGTGTGTGTGTGTGTTGGATCGTTGGAGCTATGTGCAACTCAAGGCATATGCTCGAACGGGAGCTGCCTGGAGGCTGCAATCATGTTGCGCGCACTATCCGTGCTGAGTGTGCTGCCTTTTCCCACAATGTCCCACTGTCTGGCTGCCTGCATAAAGTGAAGTGCTCGACGCAGTTGTCGGCGAAATGTCACTCCTCTGTTTTCATTTAAACAGCTCCTTATATCCGTTAGCGCAGCTAGCTAGCACCAGATGCTAACAACAACAATACACGTAAGGTCTCTCTCTCGCGCCACACATATACACACCCTCCCGGTCGGTGCCTGCCTGCCGGTGAGCGTGGAAGTGTGGTCTGCCACAAGCGGGCAGCAGGAGCAGGGCTGTCAGCATCAGCTTGTAGATGGTATTTTAAACTCGATGCGCTCTGAAACATATGGGGCGGCCGAGGACAAAAAATACACATGCTTTAATCGCGTTAAAATAATTAGTGGCGTTAATTTTTTTTTGCGTTAACCCGTTAACTTGACAGCCCTAGTTACCATACATCGTTATGTACTTTTATATTACGCTGTAACAGGATCTAGTGATATCCACGCAACAGAGCTTGATTTAGCATGATACTTGTGTGGGTTGTAGCCTACATGAAACCACTTGGTAATATATACAAATATATGTATTTTGAGTTATGATCAATCGTGAGTTAAATCTTTATCTAAAAAGCTGATGATGGATTACTGTCGTGGAGTTAAAATAACAATAGCCTATTTCTTTTTTAAATGTGATGGAGTAAAAGGATAGTAGGCTAACTGTGATTATTCATGTAGCCCACAAGTAACTAAAACGTACTTGAAGGAAAGGTGTAACATGTTTCCATAAATACCAATATCACACACTACAACACAGACTATAACACCCGTTGTTGTTAAATACCAACCATGTGCAATATGTTTAATTACATTTTCGTAGAGCTTTGACTTTTTCAGCTGAATAAATATTATAACTCTATATGGCTTTGTTCATCATTGCCAGCTTCACTGTTGAGCTTTATGTTGTGCCCAGCATTCTCCTGTCCTGTGCTCTGAAATCAAAATGTGGCATTGGGATATATATATTTTTTAAATCATCTGGAGCAGAGAGAGGAGCTGTGGATTATTTAGACCCTCTCTCACTCTCTCACACACACACACACACACACACACACACACACACACACACACACACACACACACACACACACACACACACACACACACACACACACACACTTCTCCACCTCATTCTGTTTTCATTTACTCGTTCGTTATCTGACCAGCTTCAATCTTGTTGGCTACTCACTTCGTTTCTTGTAGCCCTCGAAAGGGTTTTGGAGGGTGATGCTACGGTGAACGTGAGTTGTTTGGTTTTCTTGTCCGCAGCAGCAGAAAGCATTTTCGAATGTTTGAATGAATCAAAGTGGGTCGTCACCGTCGATTTTCTCTAAGACTTATGCTCCAACACACAGTTGCACGGGGTGCAGAATAGTTCCCCCCCACTTTCGTGAAAGACATCGGGGTACTGCTTTGCCCGGTTTTTAGCAGAAATGTTCGTCGGTACTGTAAATGAGATGGATCAGATTTTTTCATCATGGTGTTTTCTCTCTCGTGTGAGTTCCACACGTTCACTCTACGTTGTTGTTGTTGTTTACATTCTGTGATGCGCGAGCTGATGACGTCGCGTCATCATCATCAAGGCCGGATTAACCATATGGGCAACCTGGGCAAGTACCAAGGGGCCCTTGAGCAAAGAGGGCCCTCAGTGACAAGATTAAAAAAAAAAAAAAGAGTTTTTATTTTTTTATTTTGTCTTTTTCGGGCTCAACCTCACTCATCATACATTCTTTTAAATGACACTCACTCTTCACCATAAATAACACAGCTTTTATATAGGGTGAAATTAATATATTTTCTAAACCGTCTCTGTACTGTAGGTCTCACTATGTATGCACTCAACTTTATTACTACACAGCGGCGGTGTATAGACGAATCACAGCCCCACCCTCACTCATGTCACATTTTGTCACGTGAGCTGAAAAAATGGATGGTGCCGGTAGCCAAACGCCCAGCAGGGCTGCAAAAAGAAAGAAAAAGAAGAGAGAGTGGCGGCTGCATTAAAAATGTCCCAACAATAAATAGCTTTTTCAAAAAAGCAAAAAGTGACGAAATAGGCCAGCAACCACAAGGAACGGTGGTGGTGGTCACGGAGGATGTTGTTGAGCTAGAGAGCAATGTTAGCCTTGAGCTTTGGATTTTGATGACCTAATCACAGACTTTTCAAAGAGAAAGGCAAGGAAGAAACACTTCTAAAAGGTAAGATCCACTGTCTCTCACACACACTCATTCTCTCGCTCTCTCTCTCTCTCTCTCTCTCTCTCTCACACACACACACACACTATCTTCCATCACATATACTGATCACTTAGTTGAGCAACCACACAATTTCACTACATATTTTACTTTTGTAACTCTCAATGTTTGTGACTAATAGAACTCCTTGTGTACTTGTACAGCCAGCCAGTCATATTTTGGCATTAAGTGGGGTGCTGCTCTGAGGTTTGGAGTGACATTACCTAGGTCTTCTTGAGCCATACACTGTCTTGAGATCTTATCCATTGTATCTTTGTCTTGTGATTTCTGACTGAAAGGGCAAAAGGCTAGACCTACTTTGGTTGAACTATGTGGCTGCGTCCCTGCTTTTGACAAATAGGTCTGCGATTTTACATGCCAGATTGACATGTTGGTAGGTATGGGTAGGCGTGGTGTTACTTGTTGGTACGTGGGTTTGGGGCAGGGGCAGACTGGCCATCGGGAATACCGGGAGTTTTCCCGGTGGGCCGGTGCTGCGGATTTGAAAAAAAATACAATACGACGCTGCGCATTAAGTGGGCCTGTCTGTCAATTAATCCCCGGGCAACTTTTTTCCCCCAGTCCGTCACTGGTTGGGGGGGGGGGGGGGGGGGGCATGAGCGCTCAGTGCCCAGGGGCCCCTGGAGGTACTAATCCGGCCTTGATCATCATCACTACTTCACATCAAGACGAGTTAACTTTTATTTATTTGTACTTTGTGTGGAAAAATGCGGGATGCGGCCTTTTAAAAATCTGCGCCATTTTGCTGATTATGCGGTAAATTCTGCAATCACAGAATCGCGTTTTTCTGGAGGGTCTAATTATTGTTATTGATTAATGCATCAGTGTTTCTTATGGTCAAAAACACTAAACTCACTTCTTAAAATGAAAGCGTTTATTTAATAAAAGAGCACATGATCAATGTGAAAAGTGAGAGTAGATATAGATTAGTTGCAATTTGGCGCTATATATATATATATATATATATATATTTCAAAAGAAAATTATAATTTTGTTTTTCTTTTTAAACACCTTGAATTTCAAAATTATGGTAGGGGAAACACTGTATTGTAGACAATTATAATTAATACAACTGTTAATTTGATAAGAGCTTTGATATCTTTATTTATATACAGTATGTATAAGCATGACGACTTCCCTGGGCGATATCATATGGTATAGCGAATGAATCAAACTGGGTCAAAAGGTGTTGTGCCCACATGCAAAGGCTGTACGCTCTGGCTAATCTCTGCGTGGTATTATATAGTAATAGCAAATGGCTACGTTCAACTCCTTTAATGGTATATTGCAAGTGAAATAAGAAGCTACAGGGAAGTTAATCTACGTCGGTAGATACTTACGGTAAAAGATTTACATCATACAGCCCATGTAGTATACTATTTTACAAGTGATGAATTACAGCAAACTTGTGCAATATATCCATTATTAAAGCTCCGTTGGATGGCAGTAAGGCGATATGGGTCCGCTCTTATTAGCTGCTTTCACACCAAGTACTTTGCCGTACTTAGTGCCCCGGCACTTATTACCCCAGGGCACTAAGTACCAATCGCGTTCACACCGGAGTACTTTTCCCCGAGGGAAGATTACGCAAATGAGCTGCTGACAGTCACTTCGTCTTCTTCTGCTTTGGGTTTACTGGCAGGCCGCAAACAACTTCACGGCGTATACTGCCACCCGAAGTCACCAGCCGGAAGTCCCCGGAGTTGGGGACTGGCTTCAGTAGAAGCTGCTGGGACTCCCAGCAGCTTCTACTGAAGCCTTCTGAGTAAATCGCCAGAACGCCGACACCTTCTCATCACTCCACCGCTCCCATGTTTTATTTTGTGTTGCCATAAGTTATTCTCTCTCTCTCTCTAATAATGCTAATGCCAGCAAATACAATGGCGGCTTCAAAAAACCTTTCAGAGTTTTACGGGGCGTGGTTTGCAATTCGCCCAGCCAATAGAAATTGGTACTTTTTTGGTACCACCTCTCTAGCAGGCACTAAATATGGGGGTAAAAGTTCCCGGCACTAAGTACTCTTTTTGGTGAGAACGCGACATAAGGGGTACTAACGGAACTAAACGTTAAAAATACGGGGAAAAGTACTCCGGTGTGAACGCGCCTATTGTGCATCCATGGGTAGAGGTAAAACTCACGTAGTAATGAACACGTCACATGAACGCGCCGGGCCGCGCGGTCCCGTGGGTTGGATGCGGGTTCATAATGCCGAGGAAAATAACTCTCAGAATAATTTTATTAGCACATTTTACAACTTGAAGGCCGAATGTTTTTAAGAAGGGCTATACAAGCGTTCATACTGGGTAGTTTATTTAGTTTAAAAAAAAATATCCAACGATTTACAGACCACTCTTTACCAATTTAAGTCAATGGGAAAAAGTGTTTCCGTGCCCAGCAACCTAACGGAAGTGTAGTACCGCCGTTTGGCCACAACGAATATTTTCCTCAGAGTCCGGCGCACTTCCTGGGGGCTTGGTCAGGAGTCAGACACTCTGCGTGCACGTGCAGCAGTGTAGCATCCAAATTAATAATAATAGCGACAAGCGGGAGACAAAGTGTGACTTACTCGAGGGGAATTTAAAGTGAAATGGAAGTGGTTACAAAACCTAACTACAAATCTCCGGTGTGGCAGTATTTTCGATTCAAGCCAAATGAACGAGGCCAACCTACGGATTGGAATGAGCCGGTGTGTCGCATTTGTTTAAAAAAGGCAGCGACAAAAGCAAAAAATATGTCAAATCTTAAACTGCACCTAAAACATAACCTACCCATTCCGTTTTCCCAGTTGGAGCAAACACGGCAGCTGGAGATGGAGAGCCCCCACCTTCCCGACAGTTTACAATCAAAGATGCATTTGCCCGACAATGCAAACATGTTGGTGTTCATTGCTCGAAATCTTTGAAATACAGATTTGGATATGGCCTGTGTTGAGGCATCTGGGTCTTTGTATGGACAGTGGACTGCACACTTGACTGTTGTTTTAAGGAAGGTTTTTTTGCTTGAGGCAATGTGGATAGATAGACAGATAGATAGACAGACAGACAGACAGACAGACAGACAGACAGACAGACAGACAGACAGACAGACAGACAGACAGACAGACAGACAGACAGACAGACAGACAGACAGATAGATAGATAGATAGATAGATAGATAGATAGATAGATAGATAGATAGATAGATAGATAGATAGATAGATAGATAGATAGATAGATAGATAGATAGATAGATAGATAGATAGATAGATAGATAGATAGAGCTCTGTTATCCAGCCTGAGTCTATTTCCTTTATTGTTTTGGTTGTGTGTGATTTAATTAATTTATCATAATTCAATTAATTTGTTTTAATTATTATATATTTGAATATTATTTCACATTTCATTTGCAATGTTGAATGTTCAATAAAAAGTTCTGTTTGAAAGGATGTACTTGAATTATTATTATTATATATTATCAGCATGTCAGTTGTCTAAAATGGTCTTACAACGGTGCCAACAATATTATCGTTTATCGCAATAATTTCCAGGAAAATGTATAGTCCAACAAATTAATCATTGTGACAGGCCTAACTGTAGATATGTCATCATATAACGTTTTACCAACATGACTTATGAGATGCTGCAAGTTACTGAATCAAGCCGTTAGGAATACAATTTAAGTTTTAATTTGTTAATAGATAATTGATATTCAGAACTTCTGAATAAAGTGTTGGAGTGTTTCTTTAACAGATCTATCTCTAATGTTGATCTGTGCCATCATAGTAAAGGCACACAAGCTCAGATGATGGCCATGTGGGCAGCTACAGTGATAGGCAGTGCAATCTACTAGATACCTGCTATATATGACTACTGTACAGTATATGGATTTCAATTACTCCTTTTTTTACGATGTTGTATTTTAATGTTGCCTTGTGCTTAGTGTCCTGTCTGTCTGTAACTTTGTGTGGTAGTGTTACCACTGACAAGTCTCTCTTGAAAATGAGACCTTGTGTCTCAATGAGATTTTACACCTGTATAAATAAAGGCTAAATAAATACTCTTGGCTTCAGTGTTCTGATGTCCATCTGCATGGCCCATAACAGATGCTATTTTATGTTCTGTATTGGATCATCCCTGATTTAGTCCAAACCTAGGGCCATAGCTTCCAAGGTTCCAGTCCAACAACTGCTGAATTCCAATGGAGCTCAAACAGCTGTATTACTTAAAATGTCAAGCTGACAAGTGTTGGTAATTGGGTTACAACTAGGGTGGTTTCTTTCTGATCAGCATTATGCTCATTATTTATTTTACTTTATTTAATATACGTTTGTACATCCAGCCTTTAATGAAGGGACAGTATTTAAAAGGGGAAGACAGAGGGGATGATACGTGGCAGATTCTGGCTGAATTCAAACCAGGGTCCTCTGACTTGGTACCGAGCACCAGTACATGGGTTGCCAGTTCTACCAACTGAGATGAGATGCTCACTTTTAACTTGAAATGAACACAACTGAACAAGTAAAGTAGAACGTAATTAGCACTAAAAATCCATTTGACCTAAAGATGTTTAAGCTGTAGCTTGTTAAGTGTTGATTTGACAAGCACATCTCCTGCAAAGCCTTAATTCAGATCTGCAGCACAATTTGTGTGCAAAATGCTTTTGACCTCTCTTGGCATGAGCGAGAATATTGATCTTTTCCTCTTGATGACAACCAGGAGTCAGCTGTAATTGATCTAAATCAATTAGAGCCCCAAGTTTCCTGATAACCATCAGGAAACATCGCAGTGTGAAAGCCAATAGTATCTGAGAATGCACTCATTTACTTGTGTGCACATAGCCAGAATTCCTAGATGATGCCAAAGCACTTGAATTGATAAATTATCTATAAAGGACTGCTCATGTCTAAGCACACATGACAAAATCATTGTTGGACAAAAGAGATATAACAGGACTTGCACATGTGTCATCATGATGATATAAATTTGATTAATGTATCAGACTATATTGTATTTATTTAAAATTAAATGTTTCATTAATACAGTTCAAAAAGGAAACCAAGTTGCAAACACCACCATCTGCAGCATTGTCTGAAATATAATGTGCATAATCAACACACTCTCACTCCATAATCGTCCAGGAGCGACGTTTGGTCAGGGTCCCGTGGCGTGCAGTTGTGAAGCTCCTAGGCTCCGTCAGCTTCATAAAGGGACGCAAATAGCTTTCAACTGATTGCAATGTATTCCCATCTGCGGCGGGATTTGACGCTCATGGAAGCACGGTATTCGTTTGTGTCGGCTGCCCTTAAAGGCAATGTGAGCGTCCATTCCCATTGGATAACGGAGAATTGTACACCCGGAAGTAAGTATTCCCCTTACTGTCGATTGATTTTACAGTGATATCTGCACTACTCATCGACTAAAAAACACCAGATTATCCTTGTTAATTACAGAACATTGATTGGTTTAAATTGTGTGCAATGCTTTTGTATTTTTCCCCTTCGATTCGGAGAAACAAATATTTTTTCGGAGTAATGGATGACAGAAGACACTACACTACCCAGAATCCCCAGCTATCGTTTAGGACTACACCATGTGCTCTGTTTGACAAACCCCGTGATTAGTTCTCAAGCTCTGTGATTGGTTGACCTCCAACTGCATTCCATATGAAAAAAAACGTTTCGTAAAAGATAAAATCATACTTTATTCAGCAGTGCTTGCTTTACTCTTTGAAAGTCATCACATGAATGCATTGTAATAAATGGTTCGACTGCATTAAATATATTACACATCTGTCGTAGTTCTTTATTTGTATTTATCTACAGAGATCGGGCTCAGAATAGACCGGAAACTATTCTTTTACCGTTCAGTTTGAATTTCACAATAAAGTTAGTAGTAATATTTTTTTTTTATATTATTGTTTTGTATTAACTATTAGACCGCTGGGTCATGTTAAGACCATCTTTTCTGTGTTGCTGTGGGTTTTTTCCATCGCTTTTGTGTTACAAATATCAAAACAATAACTAAATATATCCGTCGTAAACTAAACCAGAAACCGCAGTATATTTTATTTAGTTAACACTGTAAACTTGACAGCTTTTTAACCCAAACCACCTACTGGTTAAAGCACGTTATTACACGTTTAGAGTAATGCAATGCAGGTAGATTGTGTTGCTTTTTAATCACTGTTTAAAATGCCTTTTTCTTAATGTCTTTTATTATTATTAACTACTTGTTACTTGTTGCTAGGGACGCTGCTATCGATATTGTGTTTCGCAACATGTTCTCTATCTATGGCACGTCTCTACTGGGAGTTGTAGTTTTAAAAGACATTTTCGTATTTCCCATTTAAGAAGTTGCCAGTATACTGTGTACATCCCTGGAGGTATGGGGGATAGGAAACACTCAAATTTAAAACATAATTAATAAATGGGCAAAAATTGCTTGTGCCCATAATGGGCAGCATTAATACTGTATACAGTATATACCCACATGCCAGCTAAGGTCAGAATAGCTTTATTTAACAGCTGGTCTTATGTTTGGGACCCCTCCTGTTGTTAATTGATAACATTACATTACATTACATTAATTGATAAGCCTAAAACATGCACTTGTCAAGGTTCAGAGGCCAATTTTGCAAATATGGCAGTAGCCATCGATCATCTTAAGATAAGATATACTTTATTGATCCCAAGTTGGAAACATTTGCGTTACATCAGCATGTGTAACAGTTGTAAATATGCAGTGGTGTTTATTTGTAAATCATTTAGTATAATCACACAAATTCTGTGTTTTATATTTAATAATTCTGTGTTCTTTATTTATTGATTGTTCAATACCTGACAAGGCCGGAGATGAAATATCTACATCCTATAAGAGTATAATACATATGTATAATATCAGTTAAAATAAGTGCTTCAACATAGTTAACATTGCTGGAGGTATGCACAAATATTGATAGATGTCTTGTAATGCACTATTGAGGAACCTGCGACCCACGTTTTTCATTCATTGCATAACTACACCGTTTGTGAATATGATATGTCAATAAACCTTAGAAAATCTTGAAATCTTGAAAGGGATGTGCAAAATAGTCATTATATAAAGTCTTTAATTAACTATTAGTAGAGAATAACGAGTAATGAATATACTTTATAGGGATCCTATTAATATCTAATAATAAAAATAATGAAATTCAATAACATGCTTTAACCACCAGGTGTCCCTTTATATCAGCTGTGCACCTTTATGGTGTAAATACAGCCTATCTACCAATTGGATCAAATATAAAAGTCAGCCGAATTAGTGTTGATCCTGCAAGGAGACGTATTGTGTGAAAAGAAATGTAAGATGTTGTTTAATTGTTGATATATTTATGATCTACGTCACGTTTTCAGTGTTGGCGGCAGTTCCTCTTGTTTGTCTAGAAGTCTTCTCATCAGGGCTCTATAAATAGAGAACTACGGCAGATTTAATGCAGCCAAACCGTGTATTACAATGCCGTTATGTGCTGACTTTCAAAGAGAAAAGCAAGCACACTCGGAATAAAGTATTATTATTATTTTTTTAAATGTTTTCGGTCTATTTGTTAATGATGATGTGATGTGAGATGTGAGACTGGAATTGCACAGGGGAAAATAACATATCTTTAGATGCGGATTTTGTTAAACTAATACGTTTGCGCTGTGGACCAACACTATAAATTGACGGGGAAGGGGGTAGCAATAAAGATAACACCATTAAACAGTTACACAACATAACAGAAATAAAATCGATAGCAGCGTCCCTAGCAACCACCTTGGTAACAATGAAAACGTTCTATGGACGCAATTTCCTGAAGTAATCTTCGTAATAACTAACAAACTAAAGATCATGTACATCCACTGCACACATAATCTGAAATAACAACTCATATTTCTCGCATCAAATTACATCAAAACACATTTTAATGGCCAAACTAACTTTAAAATAGGCATTTCCCACAGAGAATAAAACGAAGTTCGGCCATGTTTTTTTTTCTGGAGGAAGAAATTTGAAGATCACGTGACACAGAATGAATGGTGAAAGAAAACGGGGTTTGTCAAACAGAGCACAAGGTGTAGTCCTAAACGATAGCTGGGGATTCTGGGTAGTGTAGTGTCTTCTGCCATCCTTTACTCCGCAAAAATATTTGTTTCTCCGAATCGAAGGGGAAAAATACGAAAGCATTGCACACAATTTAAACCAATCAATGTTGTGTAATTAACAAGGATAATCTGGTGTTTTTTAGTCGATGAGTAGTGCAGATATCACTGTAAAATCAATCGACAGTAAGGGGAATACTTACTTCCGGGTTTACAATTCTCCGTTATTCAATGGGAATGGATTGCCTTTAAGGGCAGCCGACACAAACGAATGCCGTGCTTCCATGAGCGTCAAATCCCGCCGCAGATGGGAATATATTGCAATCAGTTGAAAGCTATTTGCGTCCCTTTATGAAGCTGAAGGAGCCTAGGAGCGTCACAACTGCACGCCACGAGACCCTGACCAAGCGTCGCTCCTGGACGATTATGGAGTGAGAGTGTGTTGGCATAATCCAGGGCTTTCAGGTTAACGCGTTAATAACAAAAAAACATTAACGCAACTAATTATTTTAACTTGCAATTAACGCATGTATATTTGTCCTCGGTCCGCCCCGTAGTTTCAGAGCCCAAAGGCTTTACGTTGTTGTTGTTGTTGTTGTTAGTTGGATGGTGGCAGATTCTAGCGAGAGATATGGATACAAAAAAAGGTTTTTTAAACAGCAAGCCAAGCACACAGCTGATGCTGACAGCCCCGCTCCTGCCGCTCGCTTGCAGAAGACCACGCTTGAAAGTTTGTCGGGGAGACGCCTGGACACGGCGTCTATGAGCAGCAAGCTTTTAACAGCGATAGCTAAATGAGGGGGGCTGCGTTAGATAATTTGGATCGCATCCAACTGCACATCACAGCGCATTATTTTGACCCACAGTGGGAACGTCTCATGCTTTGAGTGTTATGAAGACAGAGGAGCGGCATTTTGCCGACAACTGTAAACAGGCTTGTCTGTTTGAGCAACTGGCTCAGTGAAAAGAAGTAGACAGGGTTGGGAGAGAGTGTAAGAGAGAGAGAGGTTCCAGGTAGGGCTGCACGATTTTGGGAAAAAATCTAATTGCGATTTTTCGGTCAAATATTGCGATTCGATTTGCGATATTTGTTTTTTAGCGACGTTTATTGTAAAATGCGGCCATATCTCCGGCTAGGAAGGTCGCATCAACGTGCTCCCGTCTCTAGCACCCCCGCAGCCCGAGCTACGAGTGAAAGAACTAAACTTACATGAAACTTCCGTTGGGTTGCTTTAAAGTCAAAGGGCAGGCAGTTTCAAAAATACTTGGCAGGTGATTGGATCAATCTGTCTATCACCTTCTATCATGAGCCACTTCTAATTGGTTAACAATTGCTGGTACATGTGGAGCACAGCACTTCTTATTGGTGTGGATGACTGACACACAAGAAGAACAACAACAAAATGGTAAAAAAAAAAAAATATATATATATATAAATATATATATAGGCTATATTATAAACATTTTTTTTTTTTAAATCGCAGGCTTTGCGATTTCATAATCGCATCATTTAAAATTGCGATTTCGATTTAAAATAAATTAATCGTTCAGCCCTAGTTCCAGGTTGTTGTGTTGAGAATATTCAGGAGAATATTTGTCATTGTTCAGAGGTTGTTGTGTTAAAGGTACATTTAGAACAGATAAAAATGTTGCGATTAATTTGCGATTAACTATGGACATCATGCGATTAAATATTTTAATTGACTGACAGCCCTAGTATAATCACTTAAAAGAATATATATGCCAAGACAAAGGAAAATCAAATGGAGGAACGAAAGAGACAAACTTAAATGGACATTTTCTTCTGTAAAGTATTTAAAATAACATGTAACCATATCACATTTGCAGAATACATTTAAAAGAAAGTTCTGTAAATAAAGTACTACTAAAAAATGTCATGGTGCAATAAGGCTTGGGATGTATGATGGTACCGTGTGACAGTAGAAATGAGTCCACCAGTAAGGATTTTGGCAATACCACTTCCACCAAATATTCTCACGTGATCTGGAATAATTCAGTGGCCTCACAAAGTAAATAGATTTGGGCAGACAAGGAGAAAGAGAGTGAAGTCAAAAATAACAAGCAGAAGGAGGACCCTACCAGCTGGAAGAAATCTAGTTACTTGATTATCTGATATTTGCACAATATAGTTCTTTATTTTAAATGTTTTTGTCAGCTATGATTTAACGCAGGCTCATATGTATTTGCCGTATAACGTAGTTATTTTTTTATGTATGCAAGTTCCAAATAAAAAGAAAGACATGATATAGATTTGATAAATGTAAATGTATAATTTACTTTTTAATTTACAGAAAATTAGAGTATTGTATTGTGATAGTTTTTCTAAATTTTAAAAGAACCTAACAAAACCTAGTAATTCACAGCCAAAACAGACATACTCTGTTTATCACTGCCAAAGACATCTTGGTAGCCTGAATCATCCTTCCAATATGTTATTAAAGTCTGCTTGTACAAATATATATTTATTTACACTTACCAATGTTACTCTTGGTGCTCATATTACTGTTTTACGAGGGATTTCCTGTATCTCAGATATAAGATTATTTTAACACAATAAAACATCTAAGTATTACAAATATTTCCCATTGTACCAGGTTCAGTTAAGAAAAGGCTACACATCATTGCTAAGCTGCAGAAGCATCGGAGACAGAGGGAGACAGGCTGTCCATTACCATTGTTTTTGGCTGGTTTCACACGTCTCCAGGCACAAAATATGTTTACAGGGTCAATCACCTGCCACCCACTCAGTCTGAGTAATTGGAAATGACAACTGTTACATATTGTATTTCCAGCAGAGAGGAAGTTTGGTTAGTGGTTGTGTGCTTCAGTAAATACTTATTGCATCAGCAGGGTCCTTTGTGTTTTACATAAAAAGCTTCTCAAACGACCTCAAGAATCTGTAGAAATACATTTACATTATATACTGCGTCTACAGGTAGCCAATGAAAAAACTCAGAAGAAATCTTGACTAAATGACATGTGGCAAGAAGTGGCTGAAAGGATGCATTCTTTCAAAAATACAATACCTGCAAACAATACAGGTAGTTAGTGCTAAAGTTAAATATTAATGTTTTTGACACTCCATGTCCAAGTAAGCTATAAGCCTGTACAGTATCTCCTACTGTATTCAAACCGTAGCACTTGAAGTAGATAAGCACATTTGTTGTTGTTTGTCTGTACCCATGTAATGCACCATGAATAGTTTTTAATACAGAATGTCAGCTAGATGAGTAAATAAATAGCTAAATGTTAATGAAAAATGCAAATGAATATTAGCAGGAGCCAGGCTGTTTCATAAATAAAATAATGAATAATTAGCAGAGAGAAAAAAATGCAGATCAATTGCCTAGCGTGAAAGAAAGTCATTTGAGTGAGTAGTTGCACAGGATTAACTTCAGCTTTGGTACCCGCTAGTTCAGATTTTAGAATAATGAAAGCTAATCAAAGATGGTGTTTCCTTCACTCTGAACAAATAACATTAATAGCTCCTCCCAAAGTGAACAGCAGTACTTGTTTCAATTAGTGCTGATGTGCCATTACCAAAAGTAATGAGAAGCACTCTCTTCAATGTTGGTCAATACGCACTGCAGAATGCCTTTATTAATAACATAATGGAATTTAATTTATTTGCAGTAGAGTTACCTCTGTGGGAATTGATATATAAACAAAAAGCACAGAGGCAGACAAGATGTGCACAGAAATTATGTCCAAAACTATTTTTATTACATATGCATTTTCAATTCTCGTGTGAGAGCTTTTCTTAGAAGCTACTGCCAGCAGAAGTGGGCGTGTTTTAGATGGTTAAGCAAGCATGGATTATACCATGTCAATCATTTGAAGCACTTTAAGTAAACAAGCTAAGACACCATACTAACAGAATAAAGCTATCTTTATGCTGCAGGTTATTTTATATAATAGAACGGAAATTCTCAAAAAGGGCTGTTAGGAGAATATTGTTGCATTAATACATGTAACGGAAATTATTGAATGTGGGAGCAATTAATGTATCAAGATATGTCATAAGCTATTTTTATACCATCTCCACTGGACTGCAGTATGTGTCAGTAATCTGTCAGTGTTGTGAAGTAGAGGACATCATTCACTGCTCCCTAACATACTGTGTCGTGAAGTCCTGTCCCAGAATATAATTGGCTGCTAAAAAGAAAAAAAGCAGAGGACATCCTGCTGGGCTGGTTGTCGAAGGCACATGTCATGTATCTGCCAAGCCATGTCTCACATGTGAAGTAACCAGGGAGTTTTAATAGCATGTTACTCTTCTTTCTATATACACAATTCCTGTTTTGGTCCATTGTCAGCTATTCAATTAAAAATGAACACACACACACACATATATATATATATATATATATATATATATATATATATATATATGTTTATACAGACACACATATATATATATATACATACATACATACATACACACATACAGTGGGGCAAAAAAGTATTTAGTCAGCCAGCAATTGTGCAAGTTCTCCCACTTAAAAAGATGAGAGAGGCCTGTAATTTTTATCCTAGGTATACCTCAACTAACTATGAGGGACAAAATGAGAAAAAAAAATCCAGAAAATCACATTGTCTGATTTTTAAAGAATTTATTTGCAAATAATGGTGTAAAATAAGTATTTGGTCACCTACAAACAAACAAGATTTCTGGCTCTCACAGACCTGTAACTTCTTCTTTAAGAGCCTCTTCTGTCCTCCACTTGTTAACTGTATTAATGGCACCTGTTTGAACTCGTTATCAGTATAAAAGACACCTGTCCACAACCTCAAACAGTCACACTCCAAACTCCACTATGGCCAAGACCAAAGAGCTGTCAAAGGACACCAGAAACAAAATTGTAGACCTGCACCAGGCTGGGAAGACTGAATCTGCAATAGGTAAGCAGCTTGGTGTGAAGAAATCAACTGTGAGAGCAATTATTAGAAAATGGAAGACATACAAGACCACTGATAATCTCCCTCGATCTGGGGCTCCACGCAAGATCTCACCCCGTGGGGTCAAAATTATCACAAGAACGGTGAGCAAAACTCCCAGAACCACACGGGGGGACCTAGTCAATGACCTGCAGAGAGCTGGGACCAAAGTAACAAAGGCTACCATCAGTAACACACTACGCCGCCAGGGACTCAAATCCTGCAGTGCCAGACGTGTCCCCCTGCTTAAGCCAGTACATGTCCAGGCCCGTCTGAAGTTTGCTAGAGAGCATTTAGATGATCCAGAAGAGGATTGGGAGAATGTCATATGGTCAGATGAAACCAAAATATAACTTTTTGGTAAAAACTCAACTAGACGTGTTTGGAGGAGAACGAATGCTGAGTTGCATCCAAAGAACACCATACTTACTGTGAAACATGGGGGTGGAAACATCATGCTTTGGGGCTGTTTTTCTGCGAAGGGACCAGGACGACTGATCCGTCTAAAGGAAAGAATGAATGGGGCCATGTATCGTGAGATTTTGAATGACAACCTCCTTCCATCAGCAAGGGCATTGAAGATGAAACGTGGCTGGCAGCATGACAATGATCCCAAACACACCGCCCGGGCAACAAAGGAGTGGAAGAAGCATTTCAAGGTCCTGGAGTGGCCTAGCCAGTCTCCAGATCTCAACCCCATAGAAAATCTTTGGAGGGAGTTGAAAGTCCGTGTTGCCCAGCGACAGCCCCAAAACATCAGTGCTCTAGAGGAGATCTGCATGGAGGAATGGGCCAAAATAGCAGCAACAGTGTGTGAAAACCTTGTGAAGACTTACAGAAAACATTTGACCTCTGTCATTGCCAACAAAGGGTATATAACAAAGTATTGAGATGAACTTTTGTTATTGACCAAATACTTATTTTCCACCATAATTTGCAAATAAAGTCTTTAAAAATCAGACAATGTGATTTTCTGGATTTCTTTTTCTCATTTTCTCTCTCATAGTTGAGGTATACCTTGGATGAAAATTACAGGCCTCTCTCAACTTTTTAAGTGGGAGAACTTGCACAATTGGTGGCTGACTAAATACTTTTTTGCCCCACTGTATATATATATATATATATATATATATATATATATATATATATATATATACACACACACACACACACACACACACACATATATATATATACACAAACACACATATATATATATATATATATATAATATCTCCACAAAAAGAAGCCAAAACAGACAATATAATGATGTCAATGGCACTAAATAATATTAGAATGTTAAATGGAACGAGAGGAAACCACTCGTTTGCATTTCAGTTTTGTATGTTAAGACATGATAAAGGAGAGAATAATTTTAAGTTATGAGATTCAAGCCATATCAGATGATCCCTGAGATACTATTAAATAAATAATAACATAAATGCCTTAAAAGGAGGTTTGATAAGGTTACAGCAACTTTTCATCTGAAGGAATGAATATCGAGTTTGTTCTCTTCTTTGTAATGGGTGCAGAGCTGAGTCAAAGACAGGTGTGTGTATACAGTCTATGGTCAAGGCCAAGCTGCTGGAAGAAAATGTACTGCTTTCTTCTATTAAATGTGTACTTTGAACGCAGCAAATTGCCTATTTGATGATTTGTTTAAGAACTGAAATAGTAAGGCAAACAATTGTAACAACGATGTATTAATTTATAGTTAAGTTTTGTCAAGCAGTTGCACAGCTCATCCTCCACAATTTTTCTACTTCTCTCCTAATCTGAGTTACTCATTTGTTTCTGTTTTGCAACCAGCTGTGGAACAGCAGTGTCTGTCAACATTACACCCACACTCAAAATGTATGCAGGTCAGACAGAGCTCTACTTTGAATTTGATTTACTGGAAAATGTAATGCTTTTAGTTTTATTAAACTCTCGTTTATTGCTAAACTAACCCAACCGTTAGCAAGTTTGCAGTAAACCGTTCATTGTCAATAATGAGAAATACATGTTACCATCACACATGACTCATTGGTTTACCTGTCAAGTATTTATATACCAAAGCAGTTAGCCTTATTCATATATTTGGTGCGATGCATCCTTTTTCAGCTAAGGTTTTGCAGTCCTACAGGCACTGCTGGTCAAACATAACTGAAAAGAATAACACTCATTTATGCAAATGTTCACGTTGTTAGCATACTGATGAATTGTAATGCAGGTTATCAAGTCTAGAGAAAGCAATGCACAGGAATATAAGAGGCTTTGCCTTACTAAGCTGCTGTCTGCTGTGCAAGCTATCAGTCAGAGAGGATATTTACAGGACATGGGGAACCTCTCTAATCACATTTTGTCCAAAGAAACACAACTAATATCATCTTCTGTCTTTCTTTTTAAACGTATATACTGTCCGTGAACCGGTTATTGGTTTTGGGAATTTGACATACATGAAAGCATTTTTGATTATTCTTACCATCAAATGAAAAAATATAAAATCATATAAATTAGTTGACATTGGGGAATATATGATGAAAGATACACATTGTTCTCACTAGATTAAGGACCAGTATACTCTGATTTAATGTACATAACAAGTGGGGGAGGGGGAAGCAGTAAATACATTTCCTTCCTCTGATGTCTCTGTAGATATAGAACTCTTGCAAACATGCAAACAATCTGTCATTTTCTATACAAAAGCACTGATTACTTATTTTAATTAATTTCATTTTTGCATCTGCTCATAAAGGCCACAAGGGAAGTCAAAATTATCTTTTGTTTACCTAGTATAGACCAAAATAAAGTTCAGACGGAAAATATGTGTTATGTAGGTTATGGTGCAGTGGTCCAGAATATTTAATGTAAATAATGCCGCCAACCATTTAATCCCACAAGAAAATGAAAAGGGACTTAACTGCTGTGCGGGAGGGGAAATGGGCCCTTAAGTTGTGACCATGCATGATTATCAAGAAACGATAATAAAATTAATTGTTAGCCTATGGGAAAGAATCTATTAGGTTTGTGGATAAATATAAGGTTTTGTAATTGAAACGTAAACTCAATGTTGTTATGATAAATAGGAACATCACTTATTTAAATCTTTGGTTTAGGAGTGTGTTTTATAGCTAGTTATTCCGAATATTTGAACTACATGAGTTCATCAATTGGTAACCCCAGAAGCTTCAAAAACAAAGCTCAAAAACTCACTGCAACTTTTCACACTAGTGCTGCTGGTAAAAGTGTTGGACCTAAATCACAGCATAGTAACAGCACAAATGAAAATCCCTTTTAAAGCCTAATATGCCAAGTCATTTAGGGTAGAGTACTTAAATCACTCTGGTGATCTCTGGCCTTTAATCTGACTACTCTTCCAAATGAAAGACTGAAAGGATACGATGTCCAAGGACAACAGGGTAAACAAACATGGGATAATACATGAAGACAGAAAGAATCCTTATTTAGTCAAATACATAGTAGCTTTTCTTCTGGCAGGTAATTTAAAGATAAAGGAGTATAGTTTAATTGACGTATACCATTCACTCTGAAATGATTTCCATGACAACAGCAGGCAGGATCATCCATGTGGTGCACCGATTGGTTTGACTATTTAGCATAATGCAAGGCAGCAACATCTCCGGGTAAAAGCCTTCCAGAGTGTGGCTGGACATATCTTACGCTGTCATCTAATTGTTGAGATACTAAGCTGATATGTCACATGTTCAATTTGAGATAACCACTCCCTTTTGGTTTGGAAGTTACCCCAATGAAGCACAGTCATAAACAAAGACACAAACAATTCTCTGCTGACCTCATCTCTGAAGATATTGTCTAAGTTTGATGTTTCCTAAATTGCGCAGTGACATGGGGGCAACATCTTTGTTTAGCACTCCAAATAATGAGGCCAGAACAGCGGATTGTGCTGATAAAATATAAGGCCATAACGCTATTCTTCACTCGATTAATATCATATATATCCCTCATCTTGACAAATAGTGAAAAAGCAACAGAGAACTCTTCTCCCTTCTTATTTGTTTATTGTGACTATGCAAATAATTGTATTTGTCTTTTTTTTTTATAGTGCAGTTTTGGCTTTTTCTGTCCTTTCTCAGAGATGACCTTTTGGTGTTATGTAAAGCCATTCATCTGTAGCGCATTGCTCTGACACGAGAGCCGAATGATAATGCATTGACGCTGTCAAGCATAGCGTTTTATAATAAAGTTGAAGCATAGTGCAGTGGTGATTCAAGGCTCCAAGTTATATCAAGGTACATTTTACTTGTACGCAACAATGTAATGTAATTCGGGAACATTGTCATAGGTGGACTATATGACAATCTTCCCGAATTCCAGTTACATTACAGTTGCTGCCATTACTTACATCAAACTTGAGTCAGTCAGCATACATTTACTTCTAATATGTATTCACAATTACTGAAGTCTGCGGTAAATTAATAATTGGGTTGGCAGTATCTAGCTAGTTAGGGAAGTAGAAGAAAGGTGTTTTCAGAAAAGCTAGCCTTTGCTGCAATCAGAGATAATGGCACACATTTCCAGAGTGTGAAAGGCAATATCCCACAATCCTTATTTTTCAGGTCCTAGCTCTGAACAGAACCAAGATGCTGCGGCCCCTTAAGTGAAAACCAATGGGTGTCATCAAACCTTGCTCGACCATCTGTAAACGGTCAATGGTCAGCAGCAGCTTCATAAAAGAGAATAAATTCCAAATCGTCCTTTATTTGAAATTACTTTTAGAAACACGGAGGAACATGCCATGCAATGCAGGCACCTTTTGATACACTGCTGTTGTTAACACAAAGTCAAGTCCTCTGTGTCTTATGAAAACTGTTCTTAGGACACAGAAGGTGCCATTATTGCTCAACCTGATGGATGAGCTGTTGGCTGGAATGTGAAACCGCCCTGCCCTCTGCTTTGGTTCAAGAAAGTTCTATTCCTCGAGGGGAGACATGCTGTGATTGAAGTATTTACGACACGACAGAAATCTGATGGCACAAAGAATGTGGGTGACAGTGACGCATGACTGAACAGATTTCTGTGTACAGACTGTAGGGCGGCCCTTTGAATTGTGATGCCTCACTTTATTGTGCTGAGGTTAAAGGCTCACCTCTCAGGGAGCAGCATTACTCTACCCCCTGCTCTTTTTGATATAACAGTCCACAGAACAAAGACCACGTCAGCCAAGCCAGACGAACCCCAACAGACAGTTTGCTAAAACTAAAAATGCACTGTGACAGGACATTGAACAAGACTGAGAGAAAGACGGTTTCTTTAACATCTAGATGTCTGCTGGAGCAGGAGAAAATACGCCTGCCCCAAAGCTCTCATTATTTTGGTCATCCACCATAAGTTTTAGCATTTATTAGAGCCAGTGGAGAGGAGTGATCTACACTCTACAAGAACCTATTATAAAAAGGAGGAGGCACTATTTAATGCAATACAGTGCATTTAGCAAAGGTAATAAGTGAAGTTTCTTTACCTCTATGGTTCATATGAATCATGATGAGTGGCTTTACCGTTCTTGGTAAAAGCTAACAGCAGATGGATGGAAATTATAATTATATTAGCTTCTCCAACTTAAAAATTCTACATATTCCTCTTCCTAATTCTTAGTGCTGCTCTTAGAATAATTTGACAAAGAATAATGTCTCAGTGATATCCAGGAGAGTTTAACATCCAATACGTTATCATTAACCAAATGCATTACTCATTATAACAGAGGTATGTTACCCAAATATGCTCCAACAAATATCCTATAATTCAAGACACTCACACCATTATGAAATTGCTTGTGGGAACTTGGCTTAAATTGTACAGAAGAAATCAATTATTCTTTCTTGGTGCTTTTTTTAATTGAATTAAGACTCTGTTTCCTATTACCTTGTTTCTTGTTGTTATCGCTTTCAGCACATCTTTCACAGCAGTTTTTGGATTTAGTGTTTAAAAAACAATAAGCCTTATGAACTGCACTGTTTCGTCAGACAAGACAATTCCTATTTACTGTATCTGAAACGCATTCCATACAAAAAACTAAGCTAATTTTGCACATATTCCAAATTCAGTGTTGTGAAATGACACATGTGTAAATAAGTGAAAGCACAGGAATACAAAGGACTGTCTTCTAATTGCAACATTTAATGCTACATATCAAAACAACCTTACTTTGAGTCAATTCATTTTCTAAACAGTTGATTCTCCATCCAGCAGATTTTCTGTGAAATCTGACCTGGTGGCACACGTAAAATAAAATAAAATAGAATGAGAGAAATCTAATCTGCTTGATTTCCATCTGTGTCAATTGTTTTTCTAGAAAGTCAATATAGTAATTATTTGTTGGTTATAAAATGTGGCAACTCATGAATCATGACACTATTATATAATGTTGCAATAACTAACACAGTCAAGACAGAAAGTGAATACCCGTTTTCATTAATATTGTTTAAAGCCTCTGTATTGAGCTAGAACACTTCACCTGATGAGGTTCAAAAGCAGCCCATTCTGATTAACAGACACAATCTGAGACAAGAGCCACAATACTTTCTGACATTACATTAGTTTCATCATTATATATGACACCATTATTAAGACAAGAGAGAGGGTCATTACAGATTGATTGGCTGTCCTGTCCACTACTGACAAGACAAATGGACACAGCATTTTCATTTATACATCTCAATGTCTCATCTGTCCATGGGACCCCTATCCCTCTGCTCCATCTCATGTGTCATAAAAGATGTGAACCATAAAATATCCAGCCTTTGAAAGAGAGCACTATCCTCTCTTCAAGAATACAAGTGCACTTTTTGTGGAATTTGCACAGCTGCAGACACATATCCGTCTGTTCCATTTCAAGGGAAGCTGATACAGAATGATGTACATATCAGTGTCAGGATATAAATCCTGCCGTCAGTCTCAGCTGCTGCTATCAGTTTATGTCCTGTGAAAATGAAATGGTTACCTGAGCAGATCATCACTACTTACACTGATTGTACACACTGTTACACAGCTGTGGATTCATCCTCTTTCCATACTGCAGCATAGCACATTTTAAATACTGACAGTAATAGAGAGGCGAAGTCCCTCCCCTTCCGGGAGCCTCCATGGGACCCCGGAAGCGGAAAATTATACATTGAATTCAATGGAGAGAGAAAACGTATCTTTTGATCCCGTTTGAATTGTGCCACGAATGACACATATGATGTTTGTCAATTTAAAAGAACATTTTGCAAGTCAAAAAAATTAAAATGTGTCGTAAAACTGTGAAGTAACACATTTTTTTGTGTTAAGCCGCTCAGTGAACTACATGTCTCTGGTCCCGCACAATACGCGTCACCAACACAAAGATGACCGTCACGTTGGCACATTTCACCTCATTCTTTCAGAATGAGAATAAAAGTATGAAACGATGTGAAAATCACTACAAGTCTGGGCACGTTGAGAGCTGTACATACACGAAAGGGGAGTTAGTCGGTTCTGTAAGAGCCAGCATGCGGGACCGGCTTTACAAGGTTTCGGTGAGTAATATGAGTGCAATGTTTAAGGTTAATGTCAGTCAATAAGGAGGAGAATGAAAAAGAAGATGATGAACCACAGACCCGGCATATAATGAATGCAGTGTGCAGGGCTGTGTTAATTTATGTTACTGTTATCAATAGCATTAGTTGACTGAGAAAAACCGTCAAGAAAAAAAGTTTAGCGATGTTACGAGTCGACTAGCATAATATGAACCACGGCTGTGATTGACAACCTGGACAGCCAGTCAGGAGCTAGAATGCCAACCTAGAGAGCCAATCAGAACCTAGAACGGGTGTACTGTATACGGGTGTGTATGCTGTGGATAACATTAGTGTTCACAAGAACAAGGTACACTCCCGTGTTTTGTTTTAGTTGCTCTTCAGATTGAAGCGGCCAGTTTTATATCGACTATATGTGTGATCTCCTTTTTACATCTCGTTGTGTCATTTCAGTTTATTTGCTGTGTGTAGATTCAAGGATTTTGGTTATCTTGTCAATTTGTTTGGTTATCTAGGCACAGCTGTGTGTGACTCCCTCTGGTACACTGGTATGTTTTCCTAATGTAGAGAGCATTGATTAATTCATAAACTACACACTGAGTCTAGATCCTGACCAAATCCTTTTTTGTTGATCAAATGTTTTTCAAAAATGTAATACACATTTAAAAAAATACAATGTACAATCACAACCAATACAACACAAATTACAAAAAATTCAGAAAAAACAAACAACAACAATCAGACAAGAGGACAAAACTATGGAAAAATAAACCCTCCCACCCCCAGATCTGGACCATCCTTGTATTGCTCATTCAATCTATTATAGCATGTTAACAAACATGGTACTTACTTTATTTGTACAGATCTACATGGGAGAGGATGGCGTGATGCAGAGCGCTGTCTGTGGTTGTGCACGGGGGATGTACAAATGCAGCCACGCTGCAGCATTGGCAATATTTGCCATGTGGCAGATCAGCTCCACAGAAGTTGAGTGCCAGTGGAGGAAGCCTGGCACTTCAAAAGTAGTCCAGCCGGTGTCTCAACTCTACCAACAGCAAGAGGAGACATACAACCCACTGGCCAGAGACATCGCCACTGAGGAAGTAGACTTGTTCAGGTCTGCACTGAGGGGCGCAGCGTGGCATGGCATGGCTTTTGTCACCTGAGCCAGAGCTGCAGCCTCAACATCAGGCCATTTTCAACGTGCCGGAGCTGGTGAAGGAGCGTGGGGGTCGGGGGCTTGAGGCAATTCTTGCCTCAATGCGACTGAGCAGAGACCAGCAAGCTGCCATCCAGACAGCCACCGTAGGACAGCGGACAAATCCTCAGTGGCAGTTACACAGGCAGGGCAGGTTGACAGCCAGCAATTTTGGTGCTGTGCTGAGGTCGGGACTTTCATCCACTCCATGCGCGTTCCTCATGAAGAGGGTGCTTGGGGGGTACAATTTAGACGGAGTCATGGCTGTCAACTGGGGAGTTGTAAACGAGGTGTGTTTGGCCAGTGTGTTTGGCCTTTTAAGAGTGTCACACATGTAGTGATAAATGCTTCACCTGACCACTGTTCCTAAATAAAAAAAGTTTTCTGCATCGTCAGTCATTTTTTCCAAATAATTACCAATATTTCACAAATTCTTCATGTCAACTTAAGAGCACAGCTGTATGTTGAGTGTCAGCTTTGCTTGGTTCATCTTAATGGGGGCAGCTACATGGATGTCGGTGCAGTCCACAATCATTTTGCAGTTGAAGGCAGAATGAATTTATTATTGACTCAGAATGAAGCACAACTTCATGGCATACAATACATTGACTTTATTTGTAACTGTAAAAAAAATAAAGCATTTATTAGCAAGCAGGACCTGCAGGAACAGAGAATGGTGATGGATGGAGCTGGGAAGAGAGAAGAATAAAGAAAACAGATCAACTTTATTATCGGATATTAAAAATTCAATTTCAAAACAAGTTGCCGCTCCTACAGTTTTCTAGTATGTAAAGATGATTTCACATGACCTATGCAAAATATCACACTCAATACATGTGTCTCTCTGGGGGGTGCATTGTGCCTTTGATGTATATAAATAATATACCATAACCAAATACTATTACGTACAGTGGAAATCAGGTTGCCAGAGCAGGTCAGTCCAGTGTGCATGTTCCTCAGGGTCTCAGCAGTTACAGGTGAGGTAAAGAAAATAAAAGAGAAAAAGGTCAGTAACAACACTTTAAAGTAACAACACTGAATAATTATCTATTTTAATAATTTTCTCTCAATAATCACTCAACTACTGTCTTTCCAACCAACAGATTGACTCACCCTCACTGTCATCACAATGACACATGTCCAGAAGAATGTCATGCAAAGCTCCCTGCCTGCCTGCCTTCCTTCGACTCTCCCTGAACTGCTTCCTTAGCACCCGGTGGAGGGCGCAGTAGGCCACTCTTCAAATGTTTCACGAAATACTTACCATGATGACTACTCTTACTGTTTAACATTTTGGTGTACTTCATGTAATAAAATAATAACTTAATGGTAAGGCTACTAAAAATGACAAGGCTAAGTAATGTAATGCTAACTAACGTGCTCGCTACTTGTCGCTACTAGCTAGGTAGCTAACGTGACTATGTTCCATGCACAACATGTATATTACCTATGATATTACCTGATATGTCTGATCCAGCGACTCCTGGTCCTTTCATAAGAGGGGAAGCGATAGAACGAGCAAGTGGTATGATCACTCTTGTGATTGCAACATGGTACAAAGCACACAGGCATCTTGTAAAAGTGAATTTATTGGAGCAATCTCTTATATTTATTGGAGGGAATAAATCAGTTATGAAATCTTCTTCTTTGCTTTAATTACGAGTCGCAACCACTTGGAGCATTATCGCCTGTGACATCACATGCGCGACCCAGAATGGGATTTGGGATTTGTAGTCTTTGTAGTCGCGTATTTTTCATAGTCTTATATTTCAACAGTTTTACGACAAAATGTGACTTTTTTGACATGGAGATGATTGTTTAAGATTGACAAACATCATATGTGTAGTTCGTGGCACAATTCAAACGGGATCAAAAGATACGTTTTCTCTCTCCATTGAATTCAATGTATAATTTTTCGCTTCCGGGGTCCCATGGACCGGAAGTAGATGGGCGTGACTTCGCCTCTCTATAAAATGGAGCCTGCGGGAGTAGGAAGCCTTTTCGATTTTCACCAAGGCCACCCAGAGTCCTGACTTTATAGCTTTCACTTCCTGTGCAGCTAGAGCTCGGGACTGCTTTTTTAGTTTGATAGCCATGGCTACTATAGGCTAGGTATATTTTGTAAAATAGAACTAAATAAATCATTGGGAGCAAGTCAGACTAAGCAGGATACTGAATTAATAGACTCCATGGCAACTGATTTATCAAATGGACAACCAAGTCTTGCTGACCTGTTTTCCTTTTCCCATCTTAAAAGGAATACCATGAACAGATCCTCTTGTACATCCTCATCCTTTGATGTTGCTTTGCAGGTGTTATATTGTGTAGTTGAAATGTACTTTTTCTGGGTATACCCACTTTCAATTGACTTGCCTTGTCTACAGTACTTCAGTTAGTGATTTTGATCATTTTGTAAACTATTGACAGTTCCTGTGAACTTTTTCTCATCAGCTGGATGGGGAGAGTGATTGTGATCGTGATAGCAACAGTCATAGTGAGAGCAAGAGATCACATTTTCCAGTGAAGAAAAAGTAAGAGTCATATCCCTTACTCAAACTCTATCATATCTTGTGTCTGTATTGCATTATGGTCTATTGAAGCCACTGTCAGCAGAGAAATCGGTATCTCTGCCCTCCTGCCTTTCCTTCCAGCATGATAGCTGAACATCATTGCAAAAATAGGGAAACTAGAGACAAGCCCTTGATTTTTTATTCAATCTGACATATACTTTCGAGCTAAAAAAGCTTTTCAAACTCACTTTACACTGACTGCCCATCACAAAACAGCAAACGGACATGGTTGACTACTACCTACCTGGTAAACACTGTGGAACAATCAGCAGCTAAGGAGTCAGACTTTATCTACTTTACAAGTTCAATTAGACAAAAAATGGAGCTTAAAGGAGTTATTATTGGTCTTATATTTGCAGCGTGGTGAAAATCAATACTCAATGCTGTTTCAAACCCTTTCCTGCTGCCCCTAAGTGGCTCAAAGAAAGTCAGCTAGTGTACGTTTATCTATAAAAAGCTTGTTTTGTTTTTATGTGTGGTAAGGAAACGTGATAATGTGGCATAGAGAATAAATACCTTGGTTCCATCCTTCTGTGGTGCTCTTGGACAAGAAGCTGCATCTCTTCTAACTAACGTTTTCTTTCCATGGGTGACTGGTTTAAAACAGGAGGAAACAAACAATCAGTGATCAACAGGTTGTATGTAGTACTGAGGTGATTGGTCCTTATGGGAGCTGGGAAGAAACTAAAATATAAGACACTCTGTCATGTTCCCTGCGATTTGTCAATATTCCCTTTTTATTCTCCTTCCTCACATTGTGACAGGCTGACAATGATATTTTTGGCCCCAAGTCATATCTACAGGTAATTGGTTTCTCACCTCACACCTAATGGGAGGTGTGTGCTGTTCTGCCACTGCATGCTCACAGGTTTAGGTTGAAGCAAGGGCTTATTAGATGCGTACCATCTATTGACAAGATAACATGTGTGACATGACAACCAGTCACAAAAAATAATTCATAAATACAACTGGAAAATACAATCAAAATCTATCCTTTGTGGCAGTAGCAGTTAGTCATTATCAACAACATCAATACCAATTCTGGAGGAAAAGAAAATGCCTATTCGTTCTATGCTCACCTGACAATCTATTAAACCACATACAAGGCTTGTTTGTTTGATACACAAAAATAGCAGCTTATATTTTACATATGTTCAAAATGCAGACTCCCTTTTATTTCAATTATAAGTTTAGTCTTATCTGTAGCAATAGCTGGGATTGGTTTGGACTCAGAGGCAGCTGTGTTACCTTCTTGCCTTTTTTATTAGATTGCTTTTTTGCAAGAGCAAAAACAGTCAGAGTGACAGGGGAAGTGCATTACCGCTCCAAGTATAGTCTTCAAAATATATTCAGCGAGGGTTTCCAGGGACAGATACCTGGCCACGTTCTGTCTGCAGCATTTGCTTTGCAAATTCAGGGTAAGCTTCATAAACTGATCAGACGCTTGGTGAATAAGGAAGAATATGTTCTCCTCTTATACTGACTCTCAAGCAACGCAAAGAAAATGTATTGGCACCCAAATGGAGAATGTTATAGAAACTCATAGTGGTATGATATTAGCTTGAAACAACCTTAGTTTTTAAATTATTCATATTTGTCAATCAATACTTATACTGAAAAAACATTGTACGCAGTGTATTTTTACAGCATTTACAACTTAGTTTAAGTTTTTGATCATGAATATAGTTAAAACGTATAAAGATAAGTTGAAGTGGTCATCATCAGTAGATGCAGTGGTTGTGAATGACATGCAGAAAATGCTGCAGTGATTGCAGCAATCTGCATCTCATTCCTCCCGCTCTAATCCCCTTACAACTGCCGTCTTGTAATGACACCCAGGGGCCCACTCAGGCCTGCTCTACTTTCTTAAGATGCCTTGTTCCTTTTTTTTTTTTAAATCACTACTTCATGACATGCCCCATAATTAAAGGTGGGGTAGGTAAGATTGAGAAACCGGCTTGAGATACACTTTTTGTTATATTCCATGGAATGCTCTTAACATCCCAATAGCAATGAATATCTGAAATGCTTTGACAAAAAATCCATTAAAAAAATGTCATCTGTGGAAGCCGTAGTACTGTAAAAAGCACGACCAATCATTTTAGCCAGCCGGGCTAAAATAACTGGATGGCCTACCTGCCTGTCAGCCTTCCATCTGTGAACAAACTTATCTCGTGCCCCCATTGGTCATGTGCGCGCTCGCGTATGTCGGAAGGGGGGCTCTGTAAGGAACTGGCAGATTTTTTCCAGCTGTGTATTTTCAAATTCTAGCGCACTCGAGCTGGTTTCTCCAAAATTACCTACCCCACCTTTAACAGCGGATAAACAATTAAATACAATAAATTTAGTTTTTAAAAAAAGGCAAACCCACCAATATATCCTATAGTATTTTAATAGAAAACTGGAACAGTAATTTTTTCTATAAACTTCATGTGAAAAAAACAGAAAATACAATAATAGCAAAGAGGATAAATATTTGCCAGAGGTGTGCTTGACAAAGAAACGGCTGGCAGCAAAACGATTATACCATCAGTACATTTAGGAATTTTAACTAGCTGTAGTCCAGCTGTGATAACAGATAGAGAAAAAAGAATCTGGCTGAAGGCATTTTGTCTTCCCTAGCATCCTGCCAGTTTTGTTCCACTGCCCATTTGTCAACAGTGATGTCCAATCGCTCAGTGCCAGACGGGCAAATCAGCACCTTGTCACTTTCGAAATGACAATTTGATACTCAGTCAAGTCTGCAACCAGTTTGTGCCTTACAGCCACTCACTACCTCAAAACAAGCACTACAAATAAAGCCAGCCAATCTTAAGCGCAGGATTGCATGCAATCTACAAAACTGACCATAGGGCTCGGAGGTGACTTTGAGATTGAGGACATGTCCTTTCATTTATCAGAAGCGGTAATGCAAAGTTGAATCAGAAGACTGAAAACCTCTGTAGGAGTTTATTGGACAGCGTGACGAAAAGTCAGTTTCATCTCATAGCAAAATAATGTAAAAGCTAGAGGATCTGTCATGGTCAATCAGCCGTGTAATATAAGCAATCCAGGATGAATATGGAGCCCCAGTAGTCTTAATGCACAAATTTAAGACATTTTCTACACTATTTTACATGATGCAAACCTAGTGACAATGAGCAACCCACTGTGGCAATTAGTGTTGAAGCCATCCTATGATTACCATATCAGCTATTCCAGAAAGTCATTTTATCCCTTTTAGTTTTTCATGGCCCACGATTGTTATCATAACTTGATAAATATTCCACACACAGATGTAGGCACGTTCAGGAGTCAAAACTAATAGACAGTTACACAGGGAACAGGATAGATTCAAACATTGATGCTAAAGTCCGTTATCTTGAAAACAGTAAATGTGTAATTGCCTTGTGGCAGCGTTGTTGATAGTCTGACAGCAAACTCATTAAAATAATATCTGGACGCGCTGTATGTTCCAACAATAGCATGAATCCTTCATAACCATTTGAAATCAAATTTCTAAGCTCACTGTTTTTTTCTTTCAGAAGTGTATAAAAAAAAGAGAACCAATCCTCAAATCTGACTTCTGGCTTTTTTGTAGTCTTCCTTTGATCACCTCAGTTTGAAATTCAGATCTACAGCTTTACCCCCCGCCCCCCCCCCCCTCCTACATGTACTTTGTGTGATATTTCCGAAGCAGCTGGTGTCCATATTGCACATAGTGATGAAGTGAAAATACAGTGGGTGTCAGTTTTACCACCTATTACAGCCTCGCGCTAGCTTTCATGAGTGGTCTCATTTCTGTTAACTGACACACTTTAACTCCCCCTCCACATCAGGCCTGACTCTCTCTTGACCGCTCTCTATTGTTTTACATTTTGTCCTCTTAACTGAAAGTTGGAAACATCTCCCTCACTGCTCAAAATGGTTTATAGATCATTGCAAAAAACTACAAATATCAAGCTCAGAAGTTTTAGAAGAAGAAGCAAACCACAAAAGTCTCAAAGGGTAAGGTAATCGAGTTCTGAGTATCTGTTACTTGGTGTCATTCAAACCAAAACATTTCCTTATTAATTTTATGTGTAGACAAATGTCAAACCAAATGATACCGTAATCAGAGCAATTTAAAGGCTAAGCCAAAACAACACAACTTAAATCCTATCAAAACAACAGAAATATATTACCTAACCGGACTTTCTGAAACATAAGCTATATCAAAGTAATTTTCCAGGCATTTTACGAATATACATCATAGTCACAAAATAGAAGGGGACCGTTTTAGTAAATCATGCGAATAAGGTCACAAGTGTGTCTAAGATTGTATTAAATATGTATGCGAGCTGTCAAGTAAAGCCTGGAAACTGACTTTAGTCTCCTTTGCTATCATTCAGCAGACCTGTTTGTTCCAGTCACAACATCAAGAATGAAGGCTGTCTGAGAGTGAAGGTGAGTTTTGAAATATTTCACCTGAAATTTGATTTATGTAAATTAAAAAAGGGTTCAAACAGGGCTGTTTATTCATCAGGCAAATTGGCTGAAAATGAATGATGACATGTGCTCTGGCGGTCTACGTGGACCCTTGAAGAGACCAGATGATTGATATGCTCAATCCCACTTTATTTAATTAACTTCTGCTTTCAGTTTAGAAAGAGACATGTAAGACAAAATATTAATTCTGTGATAAATTGAAATGACCACTCACATCTCATTAAGACGTGTAATCCATTGTTTGAAATTATTGTGACAGTTAAGACATTTCCACAGAGTCCAAATCAGAGTAGCAGGCAACAAGTACAGATTTTTCCTTTTTGCCAGCATGTCAAGCTTATGTTCGCTAACTTGTAAGGATTCAGAAGTCTTTTTTTCAGAGTTCTCAATTAAGTGGGTCTGAAGTACAGTAAAAGTTTGAATTTCATAAAAATTGCCTGCTTAGTGATTGAAATGACTCATTCATGTTTAATATTACCCAAAATCCATGTTTGACAAAATTCATTTTAATTCTGCCTTCTGAACTTTTTATTTCAACATGGGCTGATAAAACAATTAGATCGTAATATTCATACCATAACCATCCTACTGTTTTGACACAATGACTTCAAACGAGGCAATCTTTTAACAAACAAAATATTATTTGACTTAGACATCTTACGAACCTAAATAAATCACTGGAACCTTTAAATCCATTGAACAAAGCAGTATGACCTGAAGCAAACATAAAGGTGTTTATAACAACAAAAATGACCAAGTGTAGGTAAGCCCATATCATCAGAAATATCACAGATATCTTTGATCTCTACTATAACTTAACAGTTTTAAACAGGCTCTATTAAACAGCAATGTGATTTTGATGAAAAACATAGCTGAACATAGCTTAATCTAAAGTATTTTACATGTCAAATCTCACCTAAGACAGTTATAGTAAAACAAAATCTTGGTCTTATCTAACAAAAGAACAGACATGGACTACTCTATAAACATCACGGAGAAAACGGTGTGGGATGAGTCCAAGTTGTTTGGAAAAGGAATCTGATTATAAAGGGCATGTAGGTCAGTGGATATACATTTCCATTTCAGAAACTCACCCATGAGAACGTCATACTCTGGAAACGTGACCTGAAATCAGCCCTGAACTACAAAGGCCTAAAGTAAAAAGAATAGAAAACACAAATATTAGGATGAAGGCCAACTGTATTTCGAGTATATTATTATTACATAGGCTATGTATTTTTTCACAACATTTTAAATAAAGCTAACATTTACAAGTCAGCTAAGCTAACGTAAATAGTTAAGAGCTAATAGGCTATAGTTAAACCATTACAGCTACAGATGAAAACAATGCCCTGCTAATGTTAACGGGTTACATAAATTCAATATTATAACTCAATAGAAAAGTATGCAACATTTCTGCAGTTTCAGTGAGTTAGCAAAAAAAAAAGCTAGCACTACAGTTAAGCTAGTCACCGTTTGTGTGTCTCTTCAGTAACGTCATCATCATAATGAGTTAGCCTAATTAACGTTAACATGCACCTGTTTTCATCACAGATAAATCCACGGTCTTATAAAAATAGGTCATTTAACAACACTTGCTGCTGTTTTGAATGCATTTTCAGAATCCTCATATGCACTTCTAAACATCTGGTGAGTATTCAATGAACCATTAAAAAAAAAAAACTTTAATCCGTTTTCGAAATTGTCACCGGAAGTGACATCATTGATGATCATTTGCGCTTGGCACCGGTTTGCATATGATGTCTTCAATTCACTTTACACCTTATTTATTTTATCAAGAAGGTAAAAGATAAACTATATTTCCTCACACTTTTCTACAATATACTTTAAAGACATATGATGACATTTGTCTTTTACTTTTGTGTAAGAAATGAGCAGGACACATGTTCAGCCGTTTGATACAACCAACCTGGCGTTCAAGACTGTAATCTACTGAAATAAGGTATTTGTTAATATGATTCATTTCTACATGTGAAATATAATGTTTACTACAGGTATAAGCTTTCACTTGGTAGCTGTCAGCATTCTACATATTTGAAAAAATGTTCTGATGCTTAACAAGCTGGGACAGAGGTGCACTCTGAATCTCGTTATACTCTGTGTATAATGACAATAAAAGGCTTTTAACTTTAACTTCTTTTTTTTAACTTAAGCTCTTAAGGCTTATCATTAAGAAATAAAAACTGAAGTCATACATTTGATATTATGATTAGTTGAAAGCATTCAGACAATAGATGATGTGAGCACTTTGGCACTTGGAAGGAATTCAGTTCTGTGATGTATTTGATGATATTTAAAGAATAGTCAGTTATCTCCTCTCTCATTGCCATACACTTTTGTTTTCTACTTGGCAGTGTACAGAGAATGTGCTGACGAATTTCCGTTTTATTAACAAGGTCTGGTAATAACATGAATGCCCGGTATATATTTGTATCGTTTATTATAATACATTCTCCATTTATGTGCCTGAGCTTTGGACATGTGGTAAGCACACCTTTAGTCAACCTAAATATAACACTGATAACCAACTAATTAAAAATAATGTTTCTTTACAGTTAATGGTTTGATCTTTTATTTTATGATGACCCTGGGTCAGTGTGTTAATCACAGCAGAGAACATCCTTCCAAAGTAACTTTCATGTTTATATTGTGGTGCTTTGCACCAGCCAATGTGATTCAGGGAAGGATGCATAGCCCCTTTGTGGCATGGATAAAGTCTAAAAAACAGAACTTTCTGGCCCTAATGAGGCCAGTCTCACAGCATATGAGTATGAGCGTCCTTGATCTGTGAACACATCACACTTCATTGTGATCGTGCGCATCAGAGTGGAGAAATGCTTAAAAGGAGTCAAAGCACTGGAGCCAAGTCGCCTGCTTGATATGCTTGTTATGGCTGGGGTAAAGAAGTAATCCTTATCATCCAGACTGTGAGGGATGGTAACTCAATGTTTTCATCGCATAATTCTGTATGTCATTACGTCAATAATCAATTTACAATTGTTATTTTCTTTGCAAACTGAAACAACAATGTAACCATCATTTTGCAAGTAATGGTAAGTTTAAATATGAAACGGTATCCTTGATTTAGTTATGACAGATTAATGAGGATAACGAGATGATGTTCTTTGTCGTCAGGTTACAGTATGTTGTTCTGCCATTATCATGCATTTATTCAGTACCAGGTGTTCTGCCATTTCTTTTTCAGCGAGGAACTCAAATGCGAATAGCATTTTTCTCTCTTGGAGCCTGGCTCATTAAAACATCACTTTGTTAAATTGGAGAGCCACCAGACAGGCCGATGGCTCTGGTGAAGGCCTGCGTGACCTGCCATGTGTAGGCAGTTTGCTTCGATAAATAGCTTGTTGAAGTGTTTTATATCCTTTTGAAATGCAGCTCTAATTTCCATCTCCAGAGCATAGTGATGTGGTTTAACCCTATGGGTTTAACGCCCACAGAGGAACACTGAGTATTTACCTGTGAAGGCTCAAATCCACTTTTCAGATGAATCTGTTATTACAAAAATCAGGCATATACTTATGGTGTTCATATTATTGAAAAATAAAATGTCTTAATACAATAGTCAACAAGAACTCTCAAGCTTCATCTTATTTTTCATATAATAGCAATTTGGATCTCAATATGGCATAATATTGAAATGCTTATCTGAAAATGATTCTGATTATAGAGCAACCTTTAGTTTTTCATTATATTTTTTGGTCTAGCTTATTTGTATCTCACAACCTCACAGTAATTGGTACATGCAACAATTGAAATGTCAGAAAAAGGAAATTGACAATTGCCTCTATATAATAAAGACATGCACAGATTACAGGGCTGAAAATAGGCTTGTCAAGGTGAATGACACCTCATATTTCTATAATTCACATCGAATAAGCACCTGCAGCTCTACTGGAAATTAAGACAGGCTCCCTCAGACACTATTTTTGTGAAATTTAAATATGTTTACTTTTCCAATTTCCCAAACATATCACAACAAGTTAAATTATTCAAGTGTGTGCCTACATTTAAATCATATTAAAACCCCAAATATTATTTTGCTGTACAGTAAGGCAATCACATTTGTGTTTGGCGTCCACAAACAAAGTGAACATCTAAATGTGCCGAAACGTTTTATTTGTTTGATAGCTTTTCAATATTGATTGTTTAAATGCTAATCGGGAACCACAGCTTTTCAGCAAATGCACAGATCTGGAGTGACACCACAATCTGTGCTGTATGGCTGGCACATCAGCAGGCTGTCAGTCAGCCTGTCAGCAGTGCAACAGTGCCATCTATGGTGGTGCAGCAAATGAATCTGGTCATCCATGACATAGTGATGACTTGATTGGACTGCACTCAGTTCCCAAGTCATTACCATGCCAATGAAGAATGGTTTGTCCATATTAGTAAAAATGAGTGTTTTTATGCCCGACAAAACCTAATGACATAGAGAGGTGTATGTAATGTGCTGGAACCCCATTATGCCTTGGCAACACATCTTAATAATCTCTGGACATTTCCCCCATCTTTGCAAAAAGGACGTTCACCCTCACCACCCTTTATAAAAGGCTGCTATTAACCCCCAGATTAGAGTGGCCATGAGCTCTTTTTATCCCTGGACATTGTATAGGAAATGTGATATGCTGTGTTGAGATTGGAGGTAACTACAAGTAGTAATGGAGCATTCACTTTTGCAATTTACATGGTGTGATAGGTAAAGAGACCAGACCATCATTGTCATTCACTTATTTTCAAGGTCACATTGTACTTCCGTGAAATTGTGGTTGGTGAAATTAAGAATACCCACGCTTGTGGAGGGGAAGAAATTGCTGTTACGCCCTTGCACACTAAAGCTAGTCAAACGATGCTCCCATTGGGGAAATGTATTCTTAATTAAAACAAAGTGACATAGTTATGTAATTAAATTCATAATAATAATAAATTCATTAATTATAAAGTTCACACGGGAAGGTCTCACTGGTAAATTACCCAAACATGGATGAGATTAACAAGATCTGACATCGAAAAAATAGGCAAGAGGTACTGCAACTCTATCACGGAATATTCCTTCCTGGAGTTTTGGCTTATAAAGTTTTGAGGGGATATTACTAATTCAGTTATAGAATGCGAAAAACCCTCATCAGGTAAATGAAACAATTCATATGAAATTATTAAACCTTTAAAGGCATAATTCCTAATCTTTTCCTGACAGTCAAGAGATAGAACATAATTTGAAATCCATATAAAATTCATTGTATAAAGCCCCTCCTCACACCTCAAATCCCAGTTTTCAAGTCCAATTTGAGCTTTAATCAGAAATTGCTATGCCTCCATAACCTAGTAATCATCAGTGAAGAACAAAAAGCAATTATTAACCATTCATACACAGAGCCTTTTAAAAATAATTTGACATTGATTACACAAGAAAAATGGAAAATGCTTATTTGATTTAACATCCTTCATTATCACACGTTCTGGCATGCAGTCAAATGAACAAGGAGGAGACAAGAGCAGGATTTGTATGCCATTTGTCAAAGCTTATTTACCTTTACATGTGGGGTCACATATGCACTCAATTTAGGATCGTAATGAAAGCAAAACAAATAATTTCAGCATTGGGCTTATAATGGAATTTCAGGGCCATTTGGGAGTGTTGGCAACCTCATGACAGCATAAAACAAATACTTGACCAAATAATGGGTAAGCTCTAATTCAGTCCCACAACATACTGAAATTCAACCCAGATATTGCTTCCAGTGGGGGAAAGAAGTCCATTAGGCTGCAGCAGATGTATTTCAGCAGTTTGGAAACCTCACCAAAGACATCTTTATAAGCATACATTTTTGCAGTGCATGCTTTTTTACCAAATGACCTTCCCTTCACACTGAGTCCATACTGAGCAGCAGCTTTTACAATCATATTCATGAGGCCTGCTTTATGGCACTCGTAAGGCCACCTTCATC
Source organism: Notothenia rossii (assembly GCF_949606895.1). NCBI lineage: Eukaryota > Metazoa > Chordata > Actinopteri > Perciformes > Nototheniidae > Notothenia > Notothenia rossii. The sequence goes on from NC_136902.1 coordinate 69,460,920, forward strand.
CAGGAGCATAATATGTTTGTGTGAGGGATATAAAGCACATAATGTGCAATAAAATATGTCCTTTAATGAACTTTTATAGTAAGATTGAAGCGCCCACACTGCCATAAGTATGGGTCACATAAAAAATGGCTAATGGCAACTTCCTTCACAGCTGCTATTAGGGAAAGTGGTCTGTCTGGTCTTCACCTCTTCACTGTTTTCCATTTGAATAACTACAAACCCAAATACACTGCTTGTCAAGGATCATGCAGTCCAAGATCCAATGAATGCTTATTTAAGAACATGCTACTCTGAAGGTTAGGGTTATTCTCAATATGTTTGACTTTTACCAAAGGTCTACCCTCATGGCTTTAAACATTGAGATAGTAAAATACCAAATTATTAGAAGTTAATGAGTAAACTGGACAAAGAAATAACATCACAACATGTTTCAACTGTAACTCTATTTATAGTTTGTCTTGATTTTGATCGAGACCACCGTTATCAATTTAAACCTTAAAATCTGTTGCATGCCGTGAATCCGGCCGTCATATGATGGATGATAGTGGTGAAGGTGCTGAGAGGACTGGTGGACAGGGCAGACCCTTACACCTGAGCAGCCAGCGATGGCCTGGCCACATGCTGTTCGCATCATTACACAGCCTCAGCCTACCTCTGGAGCTGTCCTGATTGATGAGCTCCACCGGGCCAAACGGCCCGATGGAGGCGTTCCATCCAGACTATAGCCCAGCCCATCCATCCTGAATCTATAGTAGAGAGTTACGTTACTGTACATCGCGTCTGGGGCTAGGCTCCTCAGCCTTAATCCCACTCCCTGATTAAATAGGCTGCTGGGTGCAGTGAGGGCAGGATTCAATATGGTACGCTAACAAACACGGAAGTGGGGATGAATGCAACACAAAATGAATAAAACAGAAAATGTCAGTATTGTGATCATCACATGCACAATAGAATTCATTGTATCAGAGATAATGGGGTTTATGTGTTATTTGAGGATACAAGTGATTCACAATCCACTGGAAATAATGCCATTGACTTAAAACACTGTTTCAGCGATGAGGCAAAATGGTGGATTACAACTGTTTTTATAAAAAGAGGGATGTCATCTTGGAAGACTGATATGCTTATGTTTTTGGCCATAATAAGTCCTTTCATCATATCAAGACAATATTAGGCATCAACTTTATCAGATAGCATCATTCAAATCAAAATGTGTTAATACGCAACAGACATTAAGCTAGACATTCAGTTGGTTTAAATAGTTTCTGAATTAGATACTGATCTCAATGGCAGTTTTTGCCAAAATAAAAAATTACAATTGAATTCCTATCAGCAATTGATAACAAATTGTCTGCTCATCTTTTAACACAGAGGGAGGGACACAAATTGCCCACTGAAAGTCATTCCCTCAATGACATATTCCACATTTCTGACAGTGCACTACCAGCGCATGCATCAATATGCAGCTGGAGAGATCAGTTCAGTACATGACAATAACCAACATGCCATTTCTCCATCCACAGGGAAGGAATGGCTATAACAAATGAATGACTTTCCGTCTGCCCCTTTAGATGTTCTGCCATTGCAGCCAGATGCAGCAACCAGATGCACACAGCTTGTCTGCTACCTTGCCGCTTCAATAACTCTCATTACGGTAATTGTTGCTTAATGTTTTCATAATCTGCTGCTTACAGGAAACTGTATTCCTTTCTCTAATAACATGGCTGCATCCCCATGGTCCTATTCTTTTTTAAATCTGTATCTATTTTCATGCCAATAATGAATCGGGAACTGTCCCAGCTGGATGCTTTCCCTGATCGAAGAAAGTCCCGGGGAGATAGGTGCTGGTTTGAATGAGAGACAGAGCCATCAGAGATTTCACTCTTCTGATTTAATGAGTCACTCACATGCCATGTTGGCAGCGGCTCTCAGCATCTGGCACTCGGGTGGCCGTGCACATTCACAGAGTTTACTTACATTTCACCTCTGCCGTTACTCAGAATGAGTGATTGCCTACTTAGCCCTGCTCTATAGGGCGTTGCCATCCTGAAAACACACACATACACACACACACTAAGTATTTGATTGCAGTGATAATCTCAATATCACAAGGTATTAATTAACTATATTACGGCTTGCATAGAGCCAAAAAAACCCTTTATTTTTGTGTCAAGATTTGTGTCCATGCTGGAGGGTAAAATGGTGGGCAATTACTTTTAAACCTCTTTGCAGTGTGCTGGAAAGTACCCCCTTAACTGTTTCATTATAGCAATATATATTTGCTATGTTATGTATTATAAGTTATAATCTTTTTTTAATGGTTTAATTCAAGTCTATCAAAGGCATTGCAGTCAACAAGTGATAGTGCCTCATGACAGCCTTTCTTATTACCAAGGATAAAAACATAAATAGTGTGAGATTAAACAGTCACAGTAATTGTGTGTTTCTAATTAACTTCACCTGGCAGCTCTTCAGTGTGTGTACAATTAGTGAGAACTTGCCCGTTGAGTATTTTGTTCAGCACATCAACAATTTGTGTACATACAGCAGGGTACTGCAACGTGAAGTGTGTAGACATTTGTCACGTGTTCTGCGTTCAGAGCTGTTATGTGATGTAAGTCGTAGTTGCAACAAGTACAACATATATGCAGGATGAATCAATATTAACACGGTTGAACTTTGTCAAGTAAGTTTCCCCTCCGTTTAGGTCAGTGGCAATAGTTTTCCTTTCTAATCATTGCTTTCAAGCATCGACCAAAATGTTTTCTGAGGATGGCATTTCAATTCGCTGATAGTGTTTCCGAGAGACCCCTGAGTTTGCTATCAGCAATAATGATGACCGACCAATCCATCGGTGGGTCATTCATTCTCTCTAATTATCTCACATGTGCATTCTGCCTGGCCATGACATTTAGCAAGGGCTTTTTCAGTAAGTCACAGGGTGGGCTGAGATGCCATTAGGTGATAAGGTTCATTTATTGTGGGGCTCTCATCAGCACATTTTCCTGCCTTAAGGCATAAAATACAATCCATACTGATTAGCATCAGTCCCATATCAGGAGAAACATAATAGCCGCACTATGAAGGTGAACCTTTGAGGGCGCAGTCTTTACTCAAGGCAGACAATTGCCACAGATTATTTGCAGTTAGTGGATTATCTCTCCAGCTTTGTGTCCTGTGTGTTGCTCACACAGGGGAGGCGGAGTTATTTTGTATTCTCACAATGTCAACGTAGAATTCTCTAATTAAATCATTAAGTAACGCCATGTCCTTCATACCTATGGTTTGTACCTTGATGTAATGTTGCTGTCAAGGTTTATTAATTGATATAAAGACAAATTAGAATCGAGCCGTTGTGTTTCGCCAGACTCAGTAATTGAAATGACCTGGCCCCCTGTTTGCCCTTGAGAATCAAGTCTTAAAGAATAGCGTAAAGTTTGTTTTTACCCAAATAAGCACTAACAATCTTCCTATCGTTTTTTATACAATATGCCTTTTCTTTCACTATGCTTAGTTGACTCTATCAGATGTGATAGTTTACAAGCTACAGTGACACAGTGTAATAATGACATGGATTATATAAGAGAAACCACCTCCAGCGGTTGTTAGTGGATGTAATGGTTAGGATAGCTAATTAGTTGGGTTGGTTGTCTTTGATTTATATAGTCTTTCCTATCATTCTTTAATCAGCTGAAAGCAATGATCCATGGGCAGACAAAACCCATTTAATTACAAAGCCTGTGATCGTGACGGAAATGCCAAGCTCTGAGATGGGAGTTTAGAACTCACATTACATTGTCACATTCTCTACAGTGATTATTCTCATAACTGAGTTGTAATTAGACATGTAACATCCTTTAAGGAGTTTAAAGACAACATGCTGGGGAATCATTACCTTAGGGCGGTACATCGAAGATTCAGACAACAAGTCATCTAGCTCCAGATGAGCAGTTGAGAATCTGAATAACACAAGCCACACACCTTACTAATGTAAAAATCTAATATGATCTTATATTCACTTAACTAGTAGACTTGTCGTTGATACATTTGAAAATGTACTGGTTGTGGTTTAATGTGGCGCAATATAGGCTGAAAAAGTGTGGGTTGTAATGTGCTTCAACATCAAATGCAGCTGGTTTACACTAAACACTGGCATTTAAACAAGTGGCATTTTCTAATGTTGCAAATCTGAGATCATTATGTGACCACAGACACACAACCAACAGAGAACCGGCTGCCTTGGAGGGTCTGAAAAGAGAAAGCAAGGAGAAGTCAGGAGGGACACAAGTTTGATCAGTGGCAAGCGAGAAGAAAAGAAAGAGAACATGAACTGTGGAGATATATTGAGAAAATCAATAAGCAAGAAAATAACTGCTATGAACAAGTTGTGACAGATGGACATGCACTCTCTCATCCAGACTCCACAAACACCATTCTCATGTTGTGCTGTTCTTTTGCCGCTATCCTTTTGGAAAACATAACCATTTGAGTACAATATGCCGGTTTGATTAAGGATTTGATTTTTAGAAGGCTGTGGAAGGAGAATTCATATTATCTTAGAAGAGCTGAATCTTTAGAAAATAACTCAAGTAAATGTTGGTTAGCCTACAATAAAGCTATTTGATCTGACACATATCTATAGATTTGCTAACTGGGAAACACAGCATGAACATGAGTTGTGCATTATATATGGGTAATCTATTAACAGCAACAACCATTGCACATGATACAACTTCTCGTGCTACAGCAGTGGTTCTCAAAGTGTGGGGCGTGACAGGGGGAGCCCGAGAGACCAGGAGGAAAAATTGTTATTTAAAATAAAAAATAAAAACTTTAAAAAAAATCATATTTTGAAAGATTATTGATTCGAAAATAATATGATACAGTAATATTACGTCGGGGTCTCTGTGTTTTATTAAAGCTCGGCTCTGTGTATGTGTGTGTGGAACGAGCCATTTTGTGTGTGTGTGCGCGAGCGAGAGAGAGAGAGAGAGAGAGAGAGCGCACCGCTACCGGAGATCGTTGTTGTTAGCTTCTGGTGCTAGCGAGCTACGCTAACGGATATAAGGAGTTTTTTCAACAACAAAGTGGAGGAGAGTCCTCTCCTGTCAGACGGAGAGGCTCAGTGAGCTAAAGGACTCTCTCAGTGTTATCTCAGTGGGTCTCAAACGTTTTGGTCACCATTAATGTAAACAATTATTTCCGAAGCACACGTTTATATGATCATTGTAGTTATAAAAAAATAAGAGAATAAATTAAAAACAGGTATGAAATACTATGTGACAGTAAAACAAGAATAAAGTTTAAAAGGGTGATTTGTAAAATATCCATAAAGAAAAAGTAAATCTGTTTAAAGTTCTGTTTCAAATGGGTGTTGAGAGATGTATCCATAGATCTCTTCATTTTGCTCTCAAAGTGCACCAGATTGATGCTTTTAACTTCAATATTTAAAAATCTTCCCGGGGGAGCTTGCCCCTGGACCCCCCTATGTGAGGTCCACAAACCACCTATAACAATAGCACTTTACCCCTGCTTACACCTATATGCCGTGAGCTGATTATCGAGCCTTCATTGTAACAGTCACACTGTGTATATGCGTGAGGAGTGTTGCAGTAGAAAATTCCACTGTAGCGACCGGTACATCAATGGGAAACCCTAAATGTTTGAGCACCCTCTATGAAACGTCAAGCTACCCCACAGCACCCCCAAAATAAATATCTGGCGCTGCCACTGGGCCTGACTATTTGTGTTGGGGGGGGCCCGACTTTTTTTTTCTCCAAAGGGGGGGCCTGACAGAAAAAGTTTGAGAACCACTGTGATACAGTTTGCAGCAGTTTCTGTGATTTTTGACAAATATTCAGCATGCCGTTTGTTCCTTTAATCATTGAAAAGAATACTTACTACATAAAAAAGAATGCTGAAATATACAAAGCATATTACCCTCCGCACTTAAAACAAAGCGTACAATCATAGTTAGGTCAAATATACCAGAAATATAAAAATGCCTACATAATGTAATGCAATGCAATACACGCTCACCTATGATCAATCATGTGATTGGTTGCTTTTTCAAGGTATCTGGGCCCCATATCCACAATTTGCATTCTCTATTAAGGGAGCTCTTTTCACATCTGCTTCATTAGGTTATCCGCAAAATATAAATCCATATGCTCTGATCGGTATACTGTAAGCTCCTCCAGGTGTTGAAGTCAAAGCCATACAAGCATGTTCTCACTGTGCAATTTCTGACAGCTATTCACACCTTAAATAACACATCATATTAGATTTTATTTGGAGCATACCACCCGGTTCATCCATGGAATAGATTAAAAAAGTATCCCAACCTTTGGAAATACTTAATCACTCATTCTTTTTGGTTTAAAGGCTAATTTCTTGATCAAGAAACAAATATTTTTCTTCCTTAGCATGTGACAGCTTGGTGTTGGTCGTGTGGGAATAAACAGAATTGTTTCCAATGTGTCAGTTACCATGGTGAATCAGACAATGACATCATCACCATCATGCCAAAGCATCTCTCATTCCCTGCAGCAGGAAGCAGCAGGGCATGGGAAGACCAGCAGACCACGAGTTCTCCCACTGCCTCTCTGCTGTGCCGAATACAAGGGCACCTCTGAGCAGAGGACAGCCTGCAGAAAGGAAAAACCGAACACACCTTTACATTTTCAAAAACCGATATTAGCAAGTGCTCACACTCCTTTTTGTTGGTTCTTCTGATGTAATGTTATATTAACATATTTCTATTTTGGCTATAATTTAGTGACCAATCAAAGACTGTTAAGCTTGCTACATTTTGATGCCACTGCTTCGAAATCAAGGAGAATGGGCTTGTCTCTATTTTCAAAGTCAAAGTCAACTTTAATGTCAATCTTACTCAGTCTGTGTTTACAGACAGAGAGAACGAAATGACGTTTCCAACAATCCCGAATGTAAAATTATACAGTATACAGATATGTATAAAAATATGTACAAAATAACAGTCACTTCAATATCAATATTGTACTATTGGTGTTTGAAGTGAACAAGACGAACTAGACGAACAAACGTTAAAAACACTCTAAAACACTAAAGACTCGGGAGACTAGGGGCCGCTGCTGCTGTCTGCGCCGCCATCTTTCTCATCATTGTTTCAAGAGTCAAAGGTTTTATTGTCATATGCGTAGAAATGGCTATGAAATTCTTATGACCCAAGCTCCTCCAACAATGCAACATATATAATACAATACAAAAATACAAATACATATTAAAAATAGTGCAAGAAGCCTATATACATGTAAACAGAATATGATACACGAACAGAATGTGAAATTAAATATTGTACATTAAGACAAAATTAAATATGGTTTATTGCGGTGATAACTATTTAGATAAAACAATGTGCACCAATGTCCAACAGTCAGACACAAAGAAACACATCAAGATGAGGCAGAAGAACCTTCGACACTGACAGTCGCATCAGCACCCTAGAATTCAATGCAGCCAATGGTAGAACCCAAGACCCCATGTGTAGAGTGGGGGCATGGCTACAATCACACACTGAACATCAAGCTATATTTATACTCGAGTCTACGCCCGTGCAAACACCTTTGATTGAATGAAACAAGTCCACTTCAGATGTTGTTTGAAGTTCTGCAAGAACCAAATGAAATTGCTAGCTGGAGTGGTAGCTGACGAGATATGTGAGGGAAAGATGGTTCACGGGGGGAAGTAGGTTCACTAAAAATAATAAACTCCAACACTTCAATAATACACTGCACAAAAACAGATGATATCTGCAAGAGGATTTCAGGATAGATTTATTTTCCCTCCCATTTAAGTAGCATTCTGAGACTCAGTTCCCTTGATCATTCATTTTCATCGGCAGAGTTGATGAAGCATTATTTGTTCAAGCTATTATTAGTTCACGCTTTCAGTTTCATCAGAAACTCCACAGCTATTTCATGATTATCTCAGGGATGACATCGAGATGATATTACAGAGTGAGTTCCCCACTAGCACATTGCCACAGCCTCTATGGTGAAGCAGAACCATATACAAATGCATTGCAGTGCATCTAATACAGGCTGCACAGCATGGGTATCACTGAGGGATTACATTCAGAGACATGCGGCTCATTAAACTGTAATGTCATATGTATCTGTAGAATACTTTGAACCAAAGAAAAGTGTCCAACTTTGACATTATCTTCACCTCCTGGAGCAGAGGTTTGTGGGAGAACATTGATGAGTCATTACTTTGATTTAAATCTGTGACAAAAGCCCCTTTCCTGTTATTACCTTTTCTAGGAATATGCAGGGGAATTGTCCTCTGTCTACTATAACTGTAATTTCTATCAATCATGATAGAGGGGGTGTCAAGTGGTGCAAGAGGGTATGAGAGAAAGAGATCAGGAACAGTCCTGGGAGGACAAAGCCTTGTTTATTTTTATTTTTATCTTATTTCTGTAATGCATTACATGTCAAACATCACCTGCAGTGAAAGGCATTCCAGGAATACAGTGTGTCTGTTGAATAAGGTGTTTTTGTTCAGGCAGCATTAATGCATGATCTCTTGAAATTTCATTAAAGTTAAGCGTGTTCATTTGCCCTGCCCCCTGCGTTTATCAGACAAAGAGTAATAGCGGCGTGTCCCATTACAGTTTTAAAATAGCCCTTAATTAAAATCGCCGCAATTCAATTAAGATGAGTTAAAGATTCATGTATGTTAATTACGAAATTAAACAGTAGGTAAGCATTGTGTGCAAAAAAAAAGAGGGAATATGAGAGAGAGAGAGAGAGAGAGAGAGAGAGAGAGAGAGAGAGAAGCCTCAAGTGCTGCTCTGCTATCACTGCCTGTACTTCGATTGTTTACCAGAGACATGAAATGTCACGATCACACCTACACAATAGGAGACTAGTCAATGTGCAAATATGGCATTATCACATTTTCAAGCGCCGACCTCAATAAATGATTCCCGGGTGTTATCATTAGGAAGATTTTCTTTTTATGAGGTTGACATTTTACCAATGTAATTACAATTTATCTCCAAATCATTATATACACTGGTGGTGGAAAGACAATGCTTAGTTTAGCCTAAAAAAGGCAATCTCATGCTAAGGCAGAACTGCTCATAGTGATTGCAGTGGAATATGTCTCCCATAACACCTTTGACTGTGTCTGCCAGGAAGCAGTCACCGCGAGCAGAGTTAATCCTTTACTTCAGTAATGTCAGCTTCTTAGTGTTCTTTTTTGAAGTTCACTAATCACTGCTACATGAATGGAACCTTTTGCTGCATCTCAGAGTTATGTCTGAATATATATATATATATTTATACGCATACCCAGTGAATGGTGACAGAAAAAAGCTAAGCTGTTATGAAAGGCAAGTGCAGGTGTTACACATGCAGTATGCCCCTAAAGTCCTGAAAAAGTGGCACAGGAAATGTTAACGAACCATTGGCCAATATGTGGTCTCCCACTGCAGATATATATTAATGGAAGTGACGAATGGTTGCATTTGACGGTAATGTTTGCTCTGTTATTACTTTTCTTGGAGTAGGAAGGGCCATAGATGATTTAAGAAAGCAAGAGGTTGTTTTTCTACCACATACTGAGAAATATCAGAACCTCTCAGCAGTAGTTATGAACTCCACAAAATAAAGTGGATGCTGAAGAATAGAAAACTGTCTCTAAATATGCGCGAATGAGGCCTGCTTAGAATTTCACATGACTAATTGCAGCAAGTGTTGTCTGCTTTTTCACAGCCTTGGTCAGAGCCATTGATTCTTACTTGCACAAACATCCCTCAGATAAAAGATCAATGAGTTGGGCTGACTAGACTAACATAATATGTCTAGCAGAAGGGTTGTATAGCTGAATATTATTCAACTATACAACCCTTCTGCCCCTCAGCACTCTCCCTGCTGCTACAGGATGGAGAGGGGGGGGGGGGGGGGGGGGCGGCAGGTTAACAAGGACCATGTATTCTGGTCATTTTGCCAACAATGGAAAAGGCCACAATCTCAAGTAACCTACTGAACCTAACCATAGTTTATGCCTTTCTGTCCATTGTGGATGTTCCTCATGTGTCTAAATGATTAGAATCTATGACTGCTGTAGAACTGTAAACTCAAAGACCTATTAGGTGAATGTCCTTAGGTCATATTATCGAATCAGCCTTATGACCAAATCTTCTTTTGTATCGTTGTGTCATTTTAAGATTGAACTCTACAGTATATAAAAAAGCTGTATGTTTTTTCTTGCAATTTGAAATTCATTTCACAAGCCCAAGGCTCTTCTTTCCATATTTGGATTATGATATACAAACATACAGCAGCAGACTATTTTGTCACTGTTTTGCAATCAATAGAAAGTCCCAGAGAAATTAATTAACAAGGTCAAAGCTGGGGTTGTTTCGAGTTCAGCCTTACCTGAGCAGAATTAAATAGCTAGTCAGAGTTCTCAGTGTGTCTATAGCTGGAGGTGCTGCGGACAAACATAACGGTGTTTGTAGGGCAGAGGAGCTGAAAGTGTGTGTTTGTACGCTAGTTGGAATTTTACGAGTTGTAATATCTCCCCTTTTTTCACTAATATAATCTTGAGAGCAATTTCTAGAAAAATCTTGATTCCTTAAAAGGTAATATAATCCGTCTTTGACATCATTTATAAAGTCTACATGCATGAATTATGACTTATTGAGATGAGCACTTAATGCAGTCTGTCAGAAGATCAAACTAAAAAGTAGCCTACATGTAAAGTCTGCTTCAACATTAATAATTCATGGACATTTGTAGCCGTATGATTTTAACTGGTATGTGATGGTTCAAAAGTGCAGTCATAGATAATGAACGTTCTGTAGTGTCAGCTGTATGTTCTTTGTTTATGGGCCTTTCCTAATCAGCATGTTCCGCGCTCCCTCCTGTAATATCGAAATTGAAGCAGCTTACATTGTGCCTTCCCCCTCCTTGGTAGAGAGAGGACGCTCGATGACCTTCTCATTGTGTTCACTATCATAATGTGATCTAAAAAGGTCACAGAGGACTACACTCATACTAATGATATTTGTCCTGATTGATAGCATTTGAGGTGTAGTTGCACACAAAGCAAGTGTGTTTTCAAGTAATATTCAACAAGGAAAGATAATCTTTTCCCCTAAAAAACGCTACTTGTATTTACATAAAATAATATAGGCTGTCATTTCATTGATTGAATAATGAGGTCAATTTTTATGTCAGAAATATGTTTTACATTTTTTTTGGGAGTGTATCACTTTGCCTACGGGTGAATGTCCCCTAAAACTTCCAACAGCCTAAAGTGAACCGGCTAATTCAGCATCATTTGTATGCAGATTTGCATGTCTGTGTTAATGTCAATAGAACACATTAATGCGCCCTCATGTTGAGGATCAGACGCTGTTGGTTTGAGATTTTGTTTGATTAAGCATTTGACAGATTTACTGGTTAGAGGTGAAGGTTTTTGATGACTCAATAATGTTGTTGCTGTGCATGTAAATAAATGTTATTCCTCATAGTCTTCTCTTTTTAGTATTCATCACACCTTGAACCTCTCTGGCTGGGCTGGGCTGCAAAGCCGTCCATCTCTTTATGTGACTCGCCCTTCATCCACAGAGTTTTCTTGGATGTTTTAATAACAGTTGGAACATTAGAAAGGTGAAAATGGTTTTCATTTTCAATTTAACTACTGAAGCATCTGTTCGATTTACAATATTACATAGAGCGTTAAAACATATCGCAATAACCTGTGAGGATATCAGACGTTCTTTCCCCTATAAAGTGAGCATCTGCTGTCTTGTTACTATGCAAATAAGACACACTTCCAAACTGAGAGTGACTTTGTATAGCCGTGTTAAAAAACCTTTGTTCAGATATACGGTACATAGTATCCATGTGTATATTCGACACACAATTGACAACTTTAGTGTAGGTCTTGTAGACATAACTATAAGTGTTAAGTAAATAAGTACAATATTTCAACAAGTGCTCAACGGAAAACATTAAGTAAATGGTTCTATTATTTTAACTATATCATTTTATATTGTAAAACACTGACACCCCGGGCTTTTTTCATAGTTGATTTCCCGCATTCATTCTGACTCAAAGCCTAAAGCTATGCTGAGTCAGCACAAAACACCCCTATCAATAACAGAGACAGAGGGGAACATACAATTGTGTCAGGTCCCGCCCTACTGTCTTGATAGATAAATAACAATGTTATCTGCCATGTTAATCTCCAAGCCCCCGACAAATCCGGTAATAATTTTGGATATGGTTTTGAAAATATTAAATTATACACATTTTGGGAAGGTCAATATTCCGCGCACAATGCAAAGGAGGTGCTATATAAATATATCCCTGCTTTTGAGACGGTCCAGTCAGATCAGATTACAAGTAGCCTATTTTAAAAAATAGTAGTAAATTAAGGAATTTTAAGTGTGGTCTAAGTTCCATGATAACTAGGTGCAATGCAATTTGTTGGTTTGTGTCGAGTGTGCTGGTTGTGTGAGTGTTAGAAGAATGCCTAGAGGACGGGGACAGTTAGAAAAGAAAATGTACCTATACTGAAAATGTCACTGCTGCTAGTAACACAGCTGTTAGTCATTTATCTTTGTACAGTCAATAAATCAGTATTAAATGCAGCTGCAAGTTCACCTACACTCATGCTTTGTAGTTTATCTTGCACTTTGAAAGGTAGCACAGTTTCTGAGAAAGAGTTTGAGATGTTTGCTAACTTTTGAGTAGATCATATTTCTGCTTGAGGAAATTCTACTTGTAAAACGGCTGCTGGAAAGAGGAATACAATAAATAAAGTTCCTTTTAATTACGCACACCTCATAGAGGAAATGCATTCTCTTGCGAACTGTACTCAACGGCACTGCGCACTTTTGAAACATATCTTTCATAACATGTAATTGTGTTGTCGGAAACTAGTACCAATTATTGATTTCACTCGAGAATAAGCTGTCTGGTTATTTTGAAAGCCTGGAATAATTTTTTGGAGGAAGGCTAACGGAACAATTAGCCAGAGGAGAAGGAAAAAACTTGGCCAGCCATCATTTTTTTGGCTCCAGAAATACAATCAGTACATGCAAGATATCTCCTGGGACTGAGATGCTAATGGACCCTTAATCTGCATACATTAGCATATCACAAAAACGAACAAGGACATAGAGGCATCGTGTCTTTATAACTTCATTACTTTACTATGCATTGAGAAAGTCTTTGAGTAAATGTGACTGAAACAACATTAAGATGGTTTTTGGTGTAGAATTAATTATGTGTAACTCACCAATCTTTTCTAATCAAGAAACCTGAAGTTAGAGTACACTATTTGCTCAAAAGGTCTTTCTGTGGGCTTTAGACAACACATACTTGAAGGAGAAACATTTAAACTCATTATTCAAGGCATAGTAGGTAAAAAAGAACAAGTCATATTCTTTATTCTTGGACTGTAAGTACGCCATATTTTCTACAGTATCAGAAACCTATATTTTATCTTCCTCTAATGATGAAGGAACTGTACAGTTTAACATAACTTACAGGGGACATCACAAAAGGACCTTAATCAAAACTGAATACCCTCAGAGTTGATGTCTCTCCATTGCTCTTTTAAACGTGTACCGAAATCTGTTCATTTCAACAAAGACAAAACAAAATGTCACAAGCAGGGTTTCTATCCCCCGTCTCTCTCTGTTCTCGCTCTTTCGTTCCATGAGCAAACATCAAACGTTGCCAGAAACCAGACACAAGATAAACAGTTCATTAAAAATGGGGGCATGCCATCATTCAGAGAATCGCTCCACTCAACCTGCACCACAATACAGAAGAAATAACAAGGCAAACAAACAAAGAAGTCTCATCCAAGGCATTACACCTGGACCAAATTATTTCTTGGACCAGACAAATCATAGACGAGAGGATTAAGTGATGAAATGCAAGAGAAATGTGCTCCATCAGAGGACAAAAAAAAGAGCCTAAAAAAGAGATAGGGTTTTTGCAAGGAAGAAGCATAAGATACTCAAATGAGATTTATGCTGGAACCTTTTTCAGATATTTAGCAGCTAGATAGAGAGTACATGTAATCCATTTCTATTCTTATGAAGAGACTGAGGCTTATATAATGTCTACAAGCATGAAGATGAATACATTCCGTTTTCACAGGGGTACTATTTCTTCAAATTCTGTTGAATTACAACCATATCTTGTTTATTGTCTTGACAGGGAGGAACAGAAAAACTCAGAGCCATTTAGTGAACAAGAAGACCCCCCATGTGTTTCAATATGCTGTAATTGGGTTGACTGGTAGATGTAAAGCTGCAAATGGAGCTCTGGGAGAAGAGCAAACAACTGTATGGACCGAGTGATCTTGTGTTTCTAATGTCACACCTTTAGCGGTTTTGTAGCTGTAGAAGGAGTCCCTGCATTAGAGGCAATACAAGGTGTTGTGTCTTCTTACGTTGCACTCAAAGAGTGAGATTGTAGATTCATATAGCCAACGTGCTTCATAGGATATCTTGGTTTAGACAAAGGGTTGGGAGCGTGGGTATCATGATGATCTTACAATAGAATCCCTGCTCCGACACAATGAGCTAATTGGTGTGGTTGAGGTATTTTATAAAGGTGATATCTTGAGGCCTTCCTGTGTAGGCAGCCCATTATCTTGGGTATTAACTGGAATGTCATGGACGATTACAATATAAGGAAAGGTTTCTAACCTTGGAATGCTCTGTTGAATCAAGTTTACTCTTCCATCATCTGGACCTAGATAAGAAAGAAAGGATAGGTACATGTGGATTGATAAGTAATGGATGCATACAGGGTCAATGCTAAATGTCCATACTAAATTCATATTTGTACGTTTAACTAAACCATATTGATCTATTGACAATAGAGATTACATACCAAGAAATAGATCTTTCTTTTTTTTAATCAAACAAAGCATTATAACGATCATAGGAAACAAAGAAAAACGAGATACTGGTCAGATTATAATCTGATCACCAGTTATTCACCACAACAATTGATGTAGTTGTCAGAACACCAGGTCTTTAGCATCAAATGATGGTGGTGGAGTCGTGTTATTGCGGTAATGTTTTATTTGAAAACTCTATTTCAAGGGTTGAGAAAGGCCAAACCTTGCTACAGCAATGACAAGATGAAAATAGATGTCCCCAAGATTTCTCCTGAAGATAGTCTGATATCAGCGTGTCTCTCGTCCTTCACCCCCATCCCTCCCGAAGGGGAGGCTCCAGCAATTATGAGGGAAGAAATCTGTGACAGGTAATGGGATTTTCTCTGCCATTACAGATTATAATGCTTCTCAAGGGATGTGCAGGTGGTATAATACAGCTTTCTCTCCTTCAGACGATAGGCACGTCATTTATATCTTTGGATCAGATCCTGCCCTCGATATGATACAAAGACAAAGACGCTTCACAACGCACTTCTATCCTAACATCCTTGAACATTTGCATTTGACAGTAGCCAGGGAGCAAATGTATTTTACAGGATGTAATGAGTCATAATTCAAGACATTCAATAGAGAGATAATTACAACAACAACGAAATCTCGCACTGAACAGCTCTGTGGGTCTAGTTGGCGCAGGATTTGGATGATTTTCACAGAGTAAGGTCTATTTTCAGGTGAGAATGTTTAATGCTCACGTTTCCACTTTGCACAAAGACAAGCAGAGTTCCCAAAAAGACGTGTTATCATGCCATGTGCAGTGGCAGACTTGGCTGCATTAAATTACCAAAGACAGGCTAGACACATCGAGCCCTCAGCAGAGGCATGCAACAATCTTGTTTTCTAAATTCTGTTTCTACCTAAAGCCAGAAAGCGATAATAATAGAAATGAAATGCCTTATTTTGTTGTTGTGCTGTCTAAGGTATTGGACACAACTGAAAAGCCTGCAAGGTAAGTGTCAGAGTAAATGCTTATGCTATTTTGTTTTTGCCAATGACAATTAAAATGAATGCAATTTTCATGGTTCAGTTGATTTATAAAAAGGGCAGTGAGGAAAAGTAGAATGGATATTACTTACTATTCCTGAATAGTAGTTTTGTAGTTTGTAGTTGTAGATTTAAGCATGATTCAGTCATCAGATAGCTGTGAGGTTGGTGAGAGGGAAAAACCCCAAATGCAGACAATTGTGCAAGTGCAAGCAGGCAGGCCTGGTCAGATGACTGGAAACACATGACAAAAGCTTACTGGGAAACTGGGAAAAATGGGCTGCGATGGGCTGATGAGGGGAAATGGAAACAGGTGAGCAGGTTAAAGTCTGAGGGTTCCTTGTGGACAGGTATAGAAGGCCATGGAGGTTGTGTAATGAGATAAATATTGATGATACTGCCTGGTTTATACAGATTGTTTTGTCAATATGTATAAAACTGTTCAGTTTTTCTTTGAAATTATTACTGTATATAATGTCATTATTTTTCATCACAGCGGGCTGAATGTTGTGTAACATGACAGGCAGAAGATTTCAAGTTAACAATGTTGGTATAGTTAATTCCCCTACTTACGTTGTTGTTTGGTGGTCATACCGCCAAAATTATTTTTCATGCAGTTAACAGCACCCACTGCGTTACAGTACTGTAATAAAGCAGAGAAACTAAACAAACAGACAAGTAAGTAAATAAGCAGTCCTCATTTGTTTTATCTTTCGGCATTTGGGCGAGGCATCAGGCAGTGCACGGCTGCTTGGACTGCCAAGCATTAAAAGAGACATTTCTGATTGTTAGTGTGTTTGAAGTTCTCTTTGTGCTAGCTGCTGTCACCTGCTTAGCTTAAAATTCTGCTCTGCTGGTTTATCCACTGAAGGCAAAAGTGTTGGGGAAAACAGACAAAACTTCATAAATCGGCCTTGCTTATGCAACATGGACACGCTTTTTAACTGCATGGAGATAATCAGGGTCTCATGTGAATATGCAAATCTTGTCGACATGTGTTGGATGGTGGATTTGGACAAGGCTAATGTTCCCTGAGGTGCTGCAGCAGTATGGCGGCATGAGATCACCAACAGTTATGCACTGTCCCCTCTACTGATTCCAATATTCAAAGACGGGAAGTCAATAAAGTGAACGCACAAAACTGCATGTGCTTGGTTTTTGAAAAAATGATCACGTGCTGTTATTTAACATGTCATACATCTAATTAGAAATCAACTTTATCAGACGTTTTGTATCAGAAAGTTGAAATGCTAACAACTAACTCCAAATATTATGCTGTGCTTATATACCAAACAAAGGCAACTGCCTCATCCAGGCGAGAGAACATGGGAATGATAAGGCTAAGATGAACATCAGCAATATGTGCACTTTACAGTTATTATTTGAGAAGATTCCAATGCAAACCTGTTGACTTACCAGTTGATCTTCTTTCTGACCTTCGCCTCTGGTCCCATGCTTTCAATAGTGACCAAACGGCAGTGACAAATGGCAGAAATTGACAGCCTGAAGGGGTCATCTATAAGAGTTGACTTTGGTTGGAAGCCAGATTCCTCTCTCCTTCTTGGTGACACTATTTGATGTGGCGAACCTTGAATAATTCAAGGGGCCCGGAGCTGGACAGGATGTGTTTAGGGACATTAGATATTCAGTGTGTTAAAGCTTCTGTTTAGCTGTTGTCAGGGAGCCCAATATTTCTAGCTGTGTTGCAGGTGGAGCATGACCAACTATGAGGAGAGGAACCTGAGGAGGGCGCTTGGGTAAAACAGGCTTTTGATACTCAGATCTGATCGGCATGACCCTGACTTAGATGAGCCGAATAAATATGGATGGCTGGCTTCCTAACAGCGAAAGAGACTTAACAGATAACACACAGATACAAAAATAATACATATTTTCCGATGTTCCCATGTTTTCCCTTTTAATGACCAATCCAATTGTTCATTGTCCAGTGTTCAATTACATCCCTTAAACCTCAACGAATGGTTCTGTTTCATATGTTAAGTATAACTCCATATACAGTGGGGCAAAAAAGTATTTAGTCAGCCACCAATTGTGCAAGCTCTCCCACTTAAAAAGATGAGAGAGGCCTGTAATTTTCATCCTAGGTACACTTCAACTATGAGAGACAGAATGGGGGGAAAGAATCATGGAAATCACATCGTAGGATTTGTAATGAATTAATTGGTAACTTCCTCGGTAAAATAAGTATTTGGTCACCTACAAACAAACAAGATTTCTGGCTCTCACAGACCTGTAACTTCTTCTTTAAGAGCCTCCTCTGTCCTCCACTTGTTAACTGTATTAATGGCACCTGTTTGAACTCGTTATCAGTATAAAAGACAACTGTCCACAACCTCAAACAGTCACACTCCAAACTCCACTATGGCCAAGACCAAAGAGCTGTCAAAGGACACCAGAAACAAAATTGTAGACCTGCACCAGGCTGGGAAGACTGAATCTGCAATAGGTAAGCAGCTTGGTGTGAAGAAATCAACTGTGGGAGCAATTATTAGAAAATGGAAAACATACAAGACCACTGATAATCTCCCTCGAACTGGGGCCCCACGCAAGATCTCACCCCGTGGGGTCAAAATGATCACAAGAACGGTGAGCAAAAATCCCAGAACCACACGGGGGGACCTAGTCAATGACCTGCAGAGAGCTGGGACCAAAGTAACAAAGGCTACCATCAGTAACACACTACGCCGCCAGGGACTCAAATCATGCAGTGCCAGACGTGTCGCCCTGCTTAAGCCAGTACATGTCCAGACCCGTCTGAAGTTTGCTAGAGAGCATTTAGATGATCCAGAAGAGGATTGGGAGAATGTCATATGGTCAGATGAAACCAAAATAGAACTTTTTGGTAAAAACTCAACTAGACATGTTTGGAGGAGAAAGAATGCTGAGTTGCATCCAAAGAACACCATACCTACTGTGAAACATGGGGGTGGAAACATCATGCTTTGGGGCTGTTTTTCTGCAAAGGGACCAGGACGACTGATCCGTCTAAAGGAAAGAATGAATGGGGCCATGTATCGTGAGATTTTGAGTGACAACCTCCTTCCATCAGCAAGGGCATTGAAGATGAAACGTGGCTGGGTCTTTCAGCATGAAAATGATCCCAAACACACCGCCCGGGCAACGAAGGAGTGGCTTCATAAGAAGCATTTCAAGGTCCTGGAGTGGCCTAGCCAGTCTCCAGATCTCAACCCCATAGAAAATCTTTGGAGGGAGTTGAAAGTCTGTGTTGCCCAGCGACAGCCCCAAAACATCACTGCTCTAGAGGAGATCTGCATGGAGGAATGGGCCAAAATACCAGCAACAGTGTGTGAAAACCGTGTGAAGACTTACAGAAAACGTTTGACCTCTGTCATTGCCAACAAAGGGTATATAACAAAGTATTGAGATGAACTTTTGTTATTGACCAAATACTTATTTTCCACCATAATTTGCAAATAAAGTCTTTAAAAATCAGACAATGTGATTTTCTGGAATTTTTTTTCTCATTTTGTCTCTCATAGTTGAGGTATACCTCTCATCTTTTTAAGTTGGAGAACTTGCACAATTGGTGGCTGACTAAATACTTTTTTGCCCCACTGTACATGCTAATGTGTAGTCTATAATAATCCCTTCTCTACAATTTAACACATAAGATGACATTGACTATAGTGACATTTTGCTTTCTTAGACCCCTTTGATAGTCATAGTCATAACAGGAGCGACTCCACCTATTAAAGTATGTCATCCGAGAAGGGAATGGCTTTTAAATTGATATTTATTAATGTGATTTTCATGAGAGAGTTGTGTCTGTGAATATGGTTAGCATCTGCCGGAGATGAAAGATCTCCAGCATTATTGCCTTTAATCTCGCCAGGACTTTTGTCATCTGCACAGCTTGCAATTGTTATCACACTGACAAAAACACACAGATGTAAGCCAGCATACTCACAACACCCTGAGGAGGCAAAACAGTGCACCATAGCTGCTGAAAATGAATGCAGACTTAAATGGAAAGCAGTGAGACATGAAATACATATGGAAGGAAATATACTGAGCTCTAAGCAAATGGTATTTGTTGGGATAATCTTACTACCACAGACAAGAAAAAGGATCAGGCAAGGATACATTATTCATTTAAAATTAATGTTCACAGAAACGTACTGCTATCACTGGTTGAGGCAGTGCAATACAAGGTGTGAAAATGGCAATGTGAAGTCATATCTCTGCACTTTATGTACTGCCTTGAATGGCTTGCTGTGTAGTCCTTGAAAGGTGGAAGGCAGCATTATCTGTGATGAAATAAAGTGTCTAAAAGTCAAGGATTTAAAGTTTAATTTGGTGTTTACAAAGGACGTGTATGAAGACCTCGATTGGAAATCTTTGGAAGGACATAAGAAGCACCCAAGGAATACATAAATGGCCGTGGGGGACTGATAATAGAAAAGCACTTTTCAGACACAAAGGTGCAATTATAAGGTAATATTAAGTTATGAAAGATTGTTTTATAATGAATATGCACGCTGGAGAATATGACAAATGAAACGTCAAGTTACGAATAATAGAAATGGGATCTTTACAAGCAGATAATCAGTGGATACAATGAGCCACTTGCAGCTTATTATATTAAGCCAAGCATGAATCTGTTGTAATGTGTCCTTTTTCTGCAAAGCATTTAATTAAAGATAGTGGTGATGTTATGCTTCAAATCAAAAATATTTGTAGTCAGTTTCGACAATCAATAAGCAGTGTGTGTCATATAGTAATGGTAAACATAATATATGCCAAAGCAAATGAGCGATTGGTCTGAGCTGATTGTATTTACTAAAGGAAAAATAAAAAACAAAACAAGAAAAACACAGACAAACAATAACAACGACTAAAGTAATCCCCTATCACTGCCAGTGATCCTTATACACACGCATTATATGCCAGACATATTGTTGGATGAGTATATATGCGTGTAAAACAAATTCATATACAGTACACACGCAACCTACACATACACATTTGCTGTATACATACATACATACATACATACATACATACATACATACATACATACATACATACATACATACATACATACATACATACATACATACATACATACATATGCTGCACTTCATACAGGACATAACATCTGCCAACCACTGTAGATGTGTGGGCGGGAAACTGTCTATCCATCTAAGCAGGATGGCTCGACGAGCTAAGAGGAGAGCAAAAGACAGAGATCGCCGCCATTCTGCAGTTAAACGCATCTCCTTACCTATTGCCCCAAATAGGGCAGCAGGAGGATTTGGATCCAGTTCAATACTGAGCACTTGGGATAGAGTTTGGAAAATCTCCGTCCACTACATGCTTAGGCGGGGACCAGTACATATGAATGAGAGAGGCTTCATTAATTTGGCATTTATCACAGTAGGGACACACATCAGTGATGCTATGCTTCAATAGCATGCATGTGAATTATTTCTATAAATTGCTCTCTATAAAACAAACATGTGCAAAAGTAAGTTACTTGTTACTGAGAGAGAATATATGAAAGGCTAACGGATATCATCTGGCAACTGTGCTTTCACCCTGGTGGCACTAACAAGCCATGAGGACTGGCTGTGAAAGGTCAGAGAGAGAGGGCAGGCGTGGATGGATACTCTAATTCCAATGTAACACCAAGAAGCTAACAACTCTGAAATGTATAACTTTTTCATTTGAGCACTGGTTTGTTTTTCTATTCCGTATACATGTGCAAATTATATCATCTGTGTTTACACTTCTTTTATTATAGGACATGATATACCATGCCAGAGAAAATCTTCTGTATATTATCTAGTTTACCTAGATATCAGGCTCTTGTTATTCAGCCCTGCGCCAACACAGTTCTTGTTAATCTCTTTGACAAACATTGCATCTCCAGTGTGCCATAAATCAAAGCAGGATACAGTTGTGGCTCCATCAGTAGGGTTTAATCTGAATGTATCAGCCGGTGTCAACTCCATACGCCTTCTGTGTGTGGAGCTCTCTATTGCAAATTGCCAGATTTTTTTTTGTCTTGTGAATGACATAGGGTGTTGTTGACCAATCTGCAACAAAGCCAGCTGGTCGGAGTGTAAACAAAAGACTGGCGGACAATTATAAGCTTAAAAATAGAGCATTACAATGAACATGTACATCATGACATGATACTCTTACAGCATCTTAACATTAGTGTGTGGAAATCCATTTAAACCAACTCTGAAAAAGACAGAAATGTAAATTCACAGTTTATATGCATCCATTCCCCTCCAACTAACTAAATCCAGGAGTAATTTATTTCATGGAATTTGAAAGAGCACTACACAATACTGCAGTTTCACATATCATCTCATACATCAGAGTGCATCTGTGTCTAAATGGGAGTGGTGGACTATTGAGTTTTCAGTGGAACATTACTGCCATCTAGTGTGTGCTATTAGTAGCTGCTGGGCCTGAAGACAACACTGCCGGACATGTTTGTGTTGCTCTGCCATTTTATATTGTTTCTTGATTGAAAATTGAAAAAGGGAGCTATGGGTCAATAAATCATAGGAAAAACAACTGGAAATTGCTCCTGCCTTCTTCAACAACAAGCTGAAGCACTTAACTCCCCAGTGAACTCGTCGTAAACAACTGAAGACTGCCGGTCTTTGTGGATTTGTGTGCACTGTGTTGTGAAGGAGTGTGGCGATTAGCCAGATCATGCATGTTTAGTTAACTAGAGAAAGAAAACATGGTTGTGTGCAATTTCCTTTCCTTTTCTTTTTCTTATTTTTAGGGTCGGCGGGGTATTTTCACTTGGTAGGATATTGCTGTATTACTATTTTTGGTCAAATACCATGACTGTAAATAGGCTAATACTAAAACAGCTGGATATCACAAGAAAAAGGTGTCTATTATGCCCACACACGTAAGACTGCATGAAAAAAAAATAATTAGAATATAGAATATATCATTGTTTTTATATTGAATTTGTTTTAAGTACAACAAGAAGCAGATACACATAATGTATGTATTTATATAAAAGTATACAAAAGCATTTAGACATTATATATGTGGCAATTCCCTTTTCCTGATAACTTTTACTTAAGCGTTACATATCTGTACACCTTTATTTCTGAAGGGAGTACCCGCCATATTTTAGAATGTAAAAAAAGAAAGATAATCAACCTGTTTAATATTATATACAATGTTGAACAATGTGACTATCATTATTCTACAAGAGCTCACCATGCAGACTTTACTGTGAGCCAGGATTTCTGTACTATGAATTGGACTTTCATCAGCCAGTAGAGGGTGGTACTAATGTATAGCCTACGGTTAGCGGGGTCATGGTATTCAAATGATCTAAAAGATGGTCTGGAAGTTTCAACTGACAACTTGCAGGAAATGAATAACTCCCACGCCCATATTAAGCCAGCAAATGGACAGATGGAGTGGTGCAGTAGTGAAAACTGGGAATTAAATATAAATGATTGTCATACTTCCTCAATTTTTGCTTATTTTGAGAATGTTTGTATGAGAAGGTAATTAAGGGCAATGATGTTGAGAGTTAGAAAATGTACATGAACTTAATTTTTCTAATCTCACAACACTTTGAGGCGTTTCTGTCCCACAGTGTTTACCAGCCGGCTCTCAGTCCCAGCAGAAATGTAAAATCAATCAAGCAGCACTGAATTATTTCTCCAGTGTGTACCAGTTGTTATTTTTCCCTCAGAATTGTTATGTCGTTTTCCCCTTTTGTCTAACATCTCAACAAATGAGACCGGAATTCCAATTTATTGGACCAGAAAGAAACAATGCTGGTTAACACTGCAATCAGCAATGTATTTCTGTGTCTTTTCAAGCAATTTAAGCGAGTATAAATACTTGAGTAAATGTACATTTGTTATACTGTCTGTGAGTAGAACAATTACAAACACCTATATGATGCAATGTAGTGAAATACTGAAGTAAATACTACTTTACCTGTTGAACCGTTTTTTACTGTTTGTGTAATGACTCAATAGTTTCAACTGATTGTATAAAGAACTTCAAACCAAGGGTTACAGAGTAGTTCACAGTTGCAGATAGATGATAAAAGCATTGGAATAGATAAATAACAAGCAATACTATTTAACAAAACAGGAAAACTTAAGGTAGAGAAACTTCAAGATGCTGAGATAAGAATGGAAACACTTTGCATATTGTGCAGCCCTCAAAGGATATAAGAGTGCAATGTGTATGTATTGATTGATTTACTTGCGATTGATTGCAACAAACTCAACTCTCAACAAAACCATGATCAATAATCAACACAAAAACAGACACTGTTATACAATAATAAAGACCAGCTTTATTGTTGTCCTCTTACAATAGCTAGATACATTTAAGGCTTTTCCAATAAATTGGATACAAGTGGTAAATCTGTTGTGAAACAAACATTGCATCACACATTGTTCTAATAATAATTTCAGCAAAAATGATTTCCCCCCCTACACAGAACAGTTATTAATAGGAGTGCCTGGCTGAGTGTCAGCATGTTTTGTCAAATGTGACGAACACTTCTATAATATCTAGCAATAAGCGAGGTTCAGGTCTACGCCAACAACTATATCTGCAGCTTGTATGTTTTCTTTTTGTCCAACATGAAATTGTAAGAATGAAAAGTCTTCATATTAATGACCGGATTCACTCCACTGACAAAACTGAAACGAATGAATTTTCATTCTGACTATCATTAGAAATTGCCTGAGATAAAGATAATAATATCAACATCTTAACATTAAACAGAATAGTTCATTAGACTGGGATGTCGAAAAGGTAAATGGCATGCATTGACTTGAAAAAGCTTTGGACAGTTTCTCAGGAAATACTATATTTGAAGTTGATTGTTTTTCTCCAGGAAAGTGACACATGACGCAATGTGGAGATTA
This sequence comes from Notothenia rossii, assembly GCF_949606895.1. Lineage (NCBI taxonomy): Eukaryota > Metazoa > Chordata > Actinopteri > Perciformes > Nototheniidae > Notothenia > Notothenia rossii. The sequence goes on from NC_136902.1 coordinate 69,485,813, forward strand.
TGCAAAATGATTAAATCCAGTTGCAATATTGCTCCCACAACACATACACAATATTGATAAAGTAATATCCAATTCTTTTAGCCTACTGTTAAACTAATCAGAGCAATTGTATCTGCTTTTCACCAGCAGCACTTCTAAGAGCAGTTTCTCATAGAGATGAATAGTTAGCTCTGTTATAACCACCACTTAAATCATAAGTGACCTGAGGTATGGAGCAGTCTGTGAAGAAGTTTGGGAAGGCCAAAGTGCACAGTGCGTTGTCCTCTATGGACCCAGTCTCAGAGGGACAGTAGAGAGGAGGCTGGGCTGGGCCCGTACGAAGGCTCTCTTCTAGTTTCTTAGAGGGTCCCGAGCAGCTAGTCCAGGGCTCGGAGTACAGCAGTCCACCAACTAAATGATGAGCATCGTATGAAGCAGGATCCAGGCCTCCCATCTCTGGCAGCACACGGACCGGCATACTTTGATAAAGGTCCTGGTCGCTCACCATGTTGCTATAATCAGGCCCCAAGAGCTCGAAGAACTCCGCAGCCTCAGGATTTCCTCGCTCCAAGTCCTTCAGCGTCATCCCAGATGTGGAGCTGACTTTTGAGCAGTTGGCAGGCTCGGTGAAGAAAGAGGGGGGCAGATTGCGATGCCTTAGGGGTGGTTTCTTGGCTTTTTCACCTCTTATATCCTTCACAGGGCTGAACAGGGCTGCCAGGCTCTTGCTCTGTAAGTTTGCCTGCACTCCATCGCGTTTAGGCAGAGTTTTGCTCTGCAAAGGGCTGGGTTGAGCCAGGGGGGAACCCTGTCTTTTAACAGCAGCATCTGCTACATTTCCTGGGGTTATGATGCCGGTGCACCTTTTGATCTGCTTCTGTAGATACTTCCGGTGGTTGACTTTCCTCTTGGATTTCACCGGCTTGTCCAGAGCCAGCTTGATATTGCTGGAGGCTGAGTCTATGAAGCTCAGCAGGTCCCTAGTGGTCTCCTTGTAGTCCTCGTCATTTTCTGCCTCACCGAGGAGACTCCCATCCAGGCCTTTCTCCACCTCGTACTCCATCACAGAACCAGGGAAGCAGAAACTCATGAACTGAGGGTTCATGATTGCAGTCTGAACAGCCATTACTCTGTTGAGCCCGGCGGCTAGACCTGTGGCATCCGCTGTGATCCCTGAACTAAAAGTTTCTTCACAGCATGTCTCTCTCCAAACACCTGGGCCTGATGCAGCTCATGAAGTTGCTGCACACATTCCAGAGTAGAAGTGACGGGCTCTGAGAAAAGCAAGGAGATCTTTCGGGGGGCTGGACTAATGATGTCAGAACATCAAAGAGGAGGGGCAAAGAGAGCGCAGGACTTAACTCTTTGCTTGTGCCTGACCACCTGCATCTAAGAGGGATTTGTCTGAAATTCCCTGCTGTGTTGAAGACAATAAACTCTGTCAGAACTCTCCCCCTCTAGTTTAACTGTTTGTGTGTGCTCTGAACCAAAAACGCTTTCATGAAACTGAAGGAAATGACTGTAACAGTGAGCAGAAAACCTTTGAAATACACATTTTTCTGGGTAGAATTACTAAACCAAAATCTGTCTTTTAAACTATTTGTTACATGATTATTAAACAAACAACAACAAATAACTAAACCAATTTCTTCAGCAGTAACATTTTCTCCAAAAATCCACAACTAATATCATTATTCGTGTGATTCCTGGTTGCTTTTCAAAACATTTGAACCATCATTCAAACACCATTATGTGTTTCCTTTCTGGATTGACAAATGGAAGTTAAGTTGTAATCTAATTACTGCTCATTTAGGGACTGAAATAAACCACAAACCAAGGCTCTACAGTAGTGAGAAAGGCTTCTATTCTGTGGGAAAATCTGTGTGCACAAACAGATGCCACTATTAGGGGGAATCTTCCCAACTGCTCGCTTGTGTCTTAATCTGCTCATGGCAAAAGTTGATTTCTTGTGCAATCCCAGGCCAGTGGGAATTTCTGCCCTGGCCTGACAACTATTATGGGCTGCCTTTGACATAAAGCCCTACAGGGTCTAAATAGCCTCTATTCTTCGCCCGGCAGTGAAAGGGAGCTTTGTGCCAGAGATTCATTAAATTGCACCTCACAGCCCCTTCGTAAAATGGGTCTCAATAATGAACAGTCGATTTAACTAGAAAAGCTGCCGGAGCTGTTAAATTAAAGGGGAATATAGTGCAGTTCAGGCTCAGTGTGCCAGAAGAAATGTTGACCTTAAGAAATCCTGGGTATGAAACTTCTGTTGTAAACAATAACGTATTTACAGGAAGTTTGTTGGCCGGCAGTGAATACAACGAAGGATGTGTCCAAGAGCCAGATTGTTACGCTGCCAGCACTTATCCCAATTTAAGTGGAATTTGTTTGGAAGAGTTTCAAGAGTATAGACTATAAGACATAGTTTAACCACACACTCAAAATGTACAGCATTTACACATATTTGTATTTGTTAAGCAGAGAATGCAGAAAACTCATTTTATGATTATTATTACAATACGTTATTGCTGAATAAAAAGATCCCCCCCTCTTACTGAAGTGCATGTTGAGGTGAGGCAGTGACTAATTTAAGAGTTGAAAAGAAAAGTCTGAAGCAGAAGGGGAGTGAGGCCGTAAAAAAATTCTTTCTTATGTTAATTCCTGGGGAGAAACAGCAAAAGTGATAGCACTGATCTAATTATCTGCGGCTTAACACAAGTCTGTGACTGAAAATACAGAACGACTCAAATCTAAAAGCAACAACTTGTCGCAAAATAAAGAATATATTTTCCATTTCTACAGATGGCCTTTTGATTTGACTAGAAAAACAAGAATTCATGTGTGGGAACTGCAGAGACTTTGCATATTCAACTCTACTGGAGTAATTGCCCAAAGAAATGGTTGCAAATTCAACATTTAGTTCTTCACAGTGATAAGTGTCAGAGGAAAACGGAGCTGAGGCCGCATCACAACAACTCTTGAATTCAGGAGTGAGCTTTCAACGCCTGCTCAAAGTGATTCTGCCTCCCTCTCTTAGCTAGCAGCACAATTTTGGCAAAGTGACATCATCACAGGCAGCTATATCCCCCCTTTTTTCCCAGTCAAGGGACTTTGCTTTTGTGCTGGTGGGTCATTCACATCAGAGAGCCTGACGCACAGACCCCGGAAACAAGTTTCTATTGTTGCTTAAAGGCTGAGAGGGAGGGGATGGGTGGGGGCAGAGCAGCTCGGAAACAACATATAAACTGAGAGCATTTGACTTGTTTCTACTCCTGAGGCCCTTAGTATGAGGTCAATTGTTAATTTATTCCTTTAATATATTTTATTTGGCCAGAATCAATGAGGTCAAACGATTGCATTTTCTAAATCTCATTTGGTTTGGTGCTTTGGGGGAATTTTAATTTGGAGAAAAGCATTAGTAGTCTGCAGTGCCTTTTCCAATAATCACATTGCTACACAAGACCCATATTTTTTGGATAAAGTCAAACACTACAACCACACCCTCTGTCCCTGGGAATGTCCTTATTCTGCAGCACCCAACTTAGAGGGAGAAGGGTGCAACGTGATGTGACACACACAGGCTTAATCTCTTCCTACTACTGTGTGGTCCCTTGTCTGAGCAGGGACATACTCAGAGTTTGGGGTCGAGAGAATACTAATAACACCTTTGATTGATGGCCAGTGTCAGAGACTAAGAAAAGGCTGGCAAAATTAATGACCTCTCAAAGTCCTGAGAAAAGTTTTAAGGATGGCATTTAGTCCGTCCTCCCCCATGTTTAGCTAGGTTTCTTTCTACTGGGATGTCGGAAATCCAGTCAAGCCTGTGACAAAATGCGGAGAAGTCAGGCTTTGTGCCTCCCGGTAGAAAATCATCCCACATACCAGTGCAGGACATGTTCCCCATCTGCTTCACAAAGTCATGTTATGTCAGAGCTTTAAAAGAAAGGGGGGGCAAGAATAGTTCAAAGGAAATAAAAAAAAGCAAGAGTGTTCATCGCCCGTCTTAGTATTTTTGTGACATTTGAATATTTTAGCTTGACATTTAAAAAAGAGGGAATAAAAAGGAGAACTAAAAAAGGATTCTTGGTTTCTGCCTTCCCTCATCCACTCACCGCTTCACTCTTAACCTTCCATCCGCCCCTCTCCACCTCCCTGGCACCCCAGGAGTTGTATTAATAATATTACTAGCAGGGGGGAACAAACCAGGGTCTATGGGCTGGCTCTGTGCTGCAATTTAGGGCTTTAATGGCAGGCAGTGAATGAATGCGTGCCAGGGGGAATCCCACAGGTTGGTCGGCAGGGGTGAGGTCAGCAGGCGTAGCTGCAATAATCTCCCACCACTGACTTTATTGGCCTCCTCCGATTGGGCTTTTATTAAATCTCAGCCGCATGCAATTGTTCCTGCTAGGTGGAAGTAACTCTTAAGTCTCAGTGTCTCTAAAACAAGACAAAGAGTGGGCTCAACATAGCAACAGTACATCTAAACATGATTAAAAGACACTAAGAAAGACTATATGACCGTATCATAAGCAGGTTTTTAATCAGTTAGTATGGAAGACTTCTTTGGAACGACAGCATTTTAGATAAAGCTAGTATAAGACATAAATAGACATCTTAAAAAGGCCAGGAGGACAATCTTCTGTGAACAATAACATATCAAATTTAATAGCAGACTTTGTGCAGAGTATGTTTAAAACAAACAGAATGATTTTCTTTCTATTTGGTGCCAAACTATTCCCCTGAGAAGTCTTAGAAATGTCAAGAACTAACATCAGACTGTACACTCATTTGAAAGAACAAATAGATCTGAGTCTCAACAACAAGAACAACAAATCCCTTAGTTGCTGACAAAAATTGAATAAAAGATTTGAATAACTGAGTGTATCTGTGATTATTACACTGACAACAGGAAAACACTAGCTTGGAGGCAGAGAGGCCATAATGGGTTTTTGGCAAATTTTACAGGGTAGAAAAAGAACAAGGCGAGGATGATCCAGTCTTTTCATGATGATAATGTGATTACATGATTTAACAAAGGAAGACATTTAGACAGCACTGTTATCATAAGCATATCTCGTTTTTCTCTCATACCCCTGTAGCCCTTTGACATTTAAAAGTTTGGCATAAAGAAATGGAGTGTGCTTCTATCGGACAAAGAAAATGATTAAGATTCTAAAACACCACCATTTGATTAATGACATGGTTATTACAATTAAAAGGGTTGTTGATTTTCTTTTATTTATAAAAAGGTCATCTTTCAAAGTGAAAAAAATCTTCCCCCACATTAATTAAAAAAGGCACACAACTTGGCATAATGATGCAGAGGTCACCCTGTTGAATACCATGTCAGATCAATTAAAGCTAGGTAATCCTGGTAGGGGGACATTGTGCTGCTTTCAGGGTCTGGTGGGGGGACGCAGTTTGGCCTGGCTTATCCACTCTCGGAAATACTTCACCTCTAACGCCCGGGCATGGCGGACTGGAGCTGTGTCCTGGGCGTTGCTGTAGCGGAGGTCCAAGTGATGGGCGCCGTCAGGAATCATTATGGACACCAGAGAATCTGTGATGTTGTGGGTCACTCCGCCAGAAGACCACGGGTCCAGTCCTCCGTTACTGAAATACAACAGCATAGGATCAGACAATGTTTACCACGAGGTCGACTCAGGGTATTTAGAGCTACACAATAATTGGGGACTTTTGGTAGAATTGTTTTGCAAAGTATACATTTTATGCTACACAAAATTAACAGGTGGTTCATTTATGTAATTACTTAATTAAACTTAACTTTCAAGTCCAACTGGTATTTCCAAGTACGATTATTGTTGTAAAAAGTCAATCGGATCCCTTTCATTTTCCCAAAGAGCCTTATAACTGCCAAGAATACAGTGATATGATAAAAAAGCTTATTCAAATAGTAGACGGAATACCAACTTAAGGTTTCAAACACTCTTAAGTCCCGTAACTCATTAACAAAATAGTTATTTTTCCAGTTGTTCTATTTCTGCTACCAGATAATACATACTGATAGCTAACAGGGAAAACATCAGCCCTATCCTCTTCCTGTTTTGGTTGCAAAATGGTTGAAGAGCCTTAGCATTCATTTTCCAGAAGATCATAAACCAGAGGCTGCCAGTTGTATAGTGTAAGCTAGGCTAATAGAAACCCAATGAAATTGCAGATTGTGTTATTATTCCGTAGCCATTATATCAACATTTACCTAATAAGGACAAGCTAAAAGAAAAACATGTCACTTTAAACCACCAGAAATTCCCACCAAAAAAACATGTGGCCATGGACATAAAATACAGAATATGAAAAAGACAAAATGTGCTACACAATATAATAAAACACTCAACTGTGTATGTCAGCATCTGTCAACCTCTCATGTGGGCGGTAAGATACTGCTGTTCCTATTTTTGAGCGCCTTTCTTTAATGAGTGGCATTTGTTATGACATGTATTTCAGTTGCTTTGAAAGCTCACACGTTGCATTTCTGAGTGCCACCCTGTTTATTGCTTGACTAAAGCTGCTAATTGGTAGTTAACCTAACAAGACCCACCTCAGTGTTTGTGATTGAGCCACATCAGAGTCAATCCTTTTTCATTTAAGTTTTACATACTTCAGTCTACCTCATGTGGCTACCCAGGTGGATACTTTTTGTGAGTCTGCAATAAAAGCCAGTCAGAATCTGCTGTTTAAAGACTGCGCCTGCCAAATCCAGGAAACACAGAGAACCTTCTGTCTGCCATTTTATTTTTACCTGAAGATGATGTTGCTGTGGGAGGCGATGTCCTTCGCCCCATAGACTGTGCCTGCCCAGTCAGCTCGCGGCCTGACACCAAACATGGCGTAGCACTCATCAGAAAAGGCCTGGAAGTTCCACTCCTCGGGCTCAAACATATCCTGGACGCCATCTGTGCACATGGGCATCACCATCTCTGTGCAGGCCTGGGAGAGAGGGAGTGAAAACATATTCATTGTGACAGGTAAAGCTGCCCTGTGCCACATCTGGGCTGTGATTTATTCAAAATGACACGCCTGATCCCTGCGCTGTGTGTCAGCTCACCTGGTAAAACCAGCCGAGGAGGCCCAGGCTGCCGGTCGCTGTCTGAGACGTGTTGAGACAGGAGGAGCTTCCGGTGTAGTTGTAGTAGACCTTTGCTGCCTCCGAGACACCGTGCAGCAGCTGGAAGTCGGACACAGAGGGATCCAAAGCAAGATGCTTGCAGACCACCTTGGAAATGATAACACAGGAACAAGAAAACACCAAGAATTAACAAGAAGTTTGTGATTGATTTAGAGTTTAGACAAGCTGTATACCTTCCTGTGGTCCTCAGATCAATGATCTCAATTATGTTGGGATAGGGGGGAATTTGATCCAACTGCAACAAAAACCTTACTTTTATTATAAATGTATAATATCCACGTCGTCCCGTGTCGCATTTGTAAATGTATAAAACGTTTTAGCTATTTATTATCTAAGAAATTAGGTTTTCTATTGACCATACATTCCAAAAAGAAGACTCAAACTTGTGATAATGAGAATAAAACCCAAGTCTAACACAACATTTATATTGAATCAGAATTTTGGAGGACAATAATTGTTGACCGGTTGAAGGGAAAACAACAAAAAGTTACAGATAAATACAGCGGCATGCCTTTTTCTTTTTTAAACTTAGAAATATAAATATCTTGTTCCCGTATGGTTCTCCATATTGTTTACAAGACTGGACCTTGTTTTCTTGTGGCCCATAAAGTGTTTTTCCACATAAAAAGTGGTGGCGCCTGATTAGCATATGAAATTCCTTGGAATCAACTTGAATTTATGGCTCTAATCTTGGCACGGGAGGAAAAAAGCATCCATTAACTTTAAGGCAATGATCTACATTTTGCTAAGCTTTGCTGTCCGTACGGCTATTTTGTTAACCATGGTCGATCTCTCGAAATAAGTAGCATGGATGATAAATATTTGCGTTTCAGCTTTTGTTTAATTTCACTGCGAGTTGTTATGGTTGCAGTGGCAGAGTTGGCTGTTGTTCTGCACTCTTTGTGAGGCGGAGAAACTGGGCTTTCTTGTATGGAGGTTGGAGGGGAGCTGAGCTAGTGTGGAGTCTGTTACTAAGGCTTTTGTCTGAGGACTGGGGAGGAGTTGGTGGTCGATGGATGAGGAGGGCCACAGACATGTCCAACCAAAGATTTATACTGTGAAAAAAAACACTGCAATTGCTCCAAAGCATCTTCTCCCTACTTTTCAGATAGGATTAGGCTTATACATTCATCTCTGCCAACAGATTTCCCTCCTCTAAGCCCTCAATACCCCGTTCTCACACTCACTCAGATAATCACATTAGCTTTGTCATTAAAAAAGCTCCTCTTTGCACCCACTGCCTAAACCGCTTAAACCACCCATAGGGGTCGCATACATTAAAGGCACAGAGCCAAAAAACTCAAAATGACCATTTAGGGTTTATTTCACCTGACATGGTTCTCCTGGGTCTATTCAGCGGCTCAACGATAACCAAATAAGCAGACAAAAAATGTATCACACGACTAAAAGTTTTAGAAAGTCTGCTGGAGGAGGGGTGTCGAAGCACCAAAACAGAGTTGGGGGGTCAGCAGCAGAGCTTGTTTTATTCACGTGACATAACAAGGTGACATCTAGAATACAATACTGAAGTCTATCAGCCTCCGCAAGACAACCGCTATACTGTCACCGGCTCTTTTACATAAAAACAGTTGGAGCTACATATTGCTTTATATTATTTAATAGTTAAACATTTAATTTTCTTGCTATTTGTGTTTATAGTAAATGTATTCTTGGTTAGTATCGTTATTGAAGTGAGTTAAAGTAGTAGTTCTCTTATTTTGAAGGCATGTTTGGGCATGGGGTGATTAGAGCATCTGGTGTAATGCTATATATTGGAGACAGGTGGCAGTGGGAGTAGAGCACTAGTAGGCACACTGTTTTTTACCAGTGTAATTCAAGCAGGATAAAGAAGAAAAGTCATAGGAAAGGCATATAGGAAACCTGTTCATTGTTCTTTTGTAAATTATATTGGATCATGGAATAAAATGCACAAATGGAGATTCTTGTCTGGACTTGGATCATTGCCCTGCGTAGGATTCGCTAACTCGTGCCTCAGCGGCAGTGATATTTTAAGTTTATGATCCGTTTTATTTCTATATGATTTTGGTCGCTACAAAAACAAATGACTTTTTGTAATGTTGTGAGTTAAAAAAAGAAAGAAAGTAATGAAAGTTGCTTTGTTTTTGCAATTTTGGCAAGTTATGTGATTATTTTTTCCCAAAAAAGTGTCCATTGAAGTATGTGTAACAGTGTCTTTATAAATGAGAGCGGTGAGCTTTTTGTTTTGATGGCCTCACAAGCTGCTCTGGGCAAGTGTCCTCTTTCTGTGCCGCCATGTGAGCGTCCTCAAAGGAACACCTCAGAGATCTGAGGGAGTGTGCAGATGAAAGGGGCATTGGTATGACACACCAAAAGAATAGTGGCTTACTTGTAGCTGCTCATCTAAAGAATACTTAAAATCTAAAAAGGAAACCAGACCCCTTATGAATATTAATGAAGTTAATTGAAGCTTTTGTAAACAAAGGCTTCAACGACCACAACAAACACTTCGGCGTCTGAATCACGATTCACTGCAATTTAGGGCAGGCCAAGTCAGCCGCTTCACCAAGGACAAACTTCATTTCAAAAGTAAACAGTGACAGTAAATGAATTTAAAGTTTAGCTGGAACTTTAAATTGTTTTAATAAAGTAGATGTTTGTACCTCGATCGGCCAAGGAGGAAGAGGCTGCAGAAAGTTTGCCTCGTAGGGATAGTCCACCATAGCCAGATTCACCCAGGTCTCCTGAAGCCAGTTCTTGAAGCCCACCGCATCGTTCCTGTTCTTAAGAGGCGCGCATAAACTGAATTCCTCTGACAGCCACTGAAGACCAGATGCTTTTAAAAAGGAGCAAAAGAGGTTTAAATGTCATCACTTTAGCAAATCCATTTTCATGTAAAGTGCATTTTTGTCTACTACTGGGAACTAAAATGTGACATTCTCGTTTTAATAAAGATAAACAAAGGTTATGTTGTTAGCACTTAAGGACTACAGCTCTCTGGTGTCGTTATAGGATATGATTGAATCCTCAGGATAGCTTTAACTGCAGAATGCTAATGAAATAACAATTATACCATAGTGGTTAGAGTGAAAGTGTGCTCAAATTTAAGGAGCAAATATCCAAATGAATTTGTGAGTAAGCACTTTATATTTTAACCATCAAAGTTAAATCAAGTAGCACATTTAAAAAAAAAAATTCTAAGCTAGGAATCTCAAGTCTTTAGGACAGATCAACTAAAATACAGCAACAAACAACAACATTAACACAATCTTCTTTTTCACATTTTTTGGGCTAACATCTTTGTGGGGGAAACTTCTATAGCAATGGAGAGTCAGGACTCAGAGAGACACGAGGAGAGCTGGAGCTTTGATGGCAAACACTGGTGGTTTATTTGGGGTTACGGCCGGAGAATTGACAAAACAGGTGGTGTGTCACGAGTTGACACAGCGGTTGCCAAACCAATTCTGAAGAACTCTTCTGCAGCTCAAGGTTTTAACTAGTTTGGAGTGTTATAATCAACATTCTTCATCAGTGAGACTAAACAATTATGGACCCTGAATCTAACTAGAGCTCTCATCCATAGAAAAGAAAGTGCGCCAGGGAACCTATGTCCCTGAACAGTAAACTACCTCATGGCGGCTTGTGCTCTGTCATAGACTGGCAACAACAATGCGCCCAAGCTGCTCCTCCTTAAGAGAGATAGCAGCAATACCCAAGGCCGTAGACCCATGCCATGGGAAAGGAGACAGTGAGATAAGAAAATGATGAACTGTGTCAAAGGTAAAATACCTAAGCAAATTATTCCCTAATAATCATCTTAATGTTTACCATGTTTAATTTTATTTTGGCTGATAATGACAAACACCAGGGGCCTCATTTATAAAGCCTTGCGTAGGATTGACGTGGGAAGGTTGCTTACGTAGGACAAAGCAAATAAATCCGCACAGACATTTTGCGATTCATAAAAGACTGCGTACCGGCGCAGGACTTGCGTATGGCACTTCCTACGCCGGTTTCCCTTTATAAATCACAATCGACTTGAAATGCGGTGCAGCTTTTGCGGGCTTCACGTAACGCCCATATTTGCCTATAAATAGTCAAAGAAACGCCCATTCATTCATTTTGACTGACTGCATGAAGAAGATCGCAGGAAATGACGACAGAACAGCTAAAAAAAACATCTCACACCGTGTCAGATTTTGGTTATTTTGGGGAGGTCGAGGTAAATCATATTGTTTGGTGGATGCAGTTTGAACCAGAGTAGCAGCATGGAGGTCGGATCGTCACCAAAATAAATAAATAAGTGGTCCGAAAAAGGTTAATGACAAAATAAATACACATAGCCTAACCTTCCTCAGGCAGTGTGTTTGTACCGGGGACAGGAGACACACCCTTGAGAAGAAACTGTAAGAAATGATCGGGGAATCCCTCCGGAGTGGATTCATGATGACTGGATCTGAATTATTTGTTTGTATTTGGTGGTTTGTGTTCCAGCTGTTGATCAACAACTATAGCTGTGTCCCAATTCAGAGGCTGGGTCCTCCTGAGCACCCAGCCTCCTGAGGACCCAGCCTCGCAAATGAGACGGTCTACGGAGCATGTCCTTGTACGTCACCGGCAGTTACCCCTACATTTTGCCGCCCCCGTCACCTAGCAACCAGCTACAGTCACAAGTGCCGGTAATAATTTCTGACACTAGGCAAAATATTTTCAAACTGTTTTCAAAACTGTTTTCAAAACTGTTTTCAAAACTGTTCAATATGGAGTCAGATATAGCTGTACTTATTTTGGTGTTATATAATATGTTTAAATTATTTTCTAGAGGTCGCAACAGGCCCCCGTGAAGAGGGCTTCATTCTCCCTGCGCATCTGGATAAATTGCGCAGTCTGCTCCTTGCTCCCTATCAAAACAAAATTGTTGCAGTAAGATTTGTATAACAAAAGCAGTTAAATAAATAAATTAGCTTTATAATGAATCCCAACAATCTGAAAACCAAACAGGGTTTAGAAATATTTTCACTTCATATTATTTTACATGTAATATAAAGACGACCTCTCCAATTGCTCGTATATTTAAATACACAAATTAAATAGGTTTACTTTTCTTTCATGTCGTTTACTATTTGGGTGAGTACATTTAAAAACGAATCCAGCTGAAACCGTTGTAGCCGTTGATGGGACGTTACAAGCCATATATTTATATTTAAAACTCATTCGTCACCGTCACCCGTTGCATCCTGGGATATGGTACACCACGGAGTGTACATCAGATGTATCCTCTAAATCTGGGGAAAGAAGGCTGCATTTGTGGGCCGCATTCGGAGGAGTCTCGTCTTTTTTTTAAGTTGGGACAGCCTTCGTTTGGCGGAAGTGACGTATGCGGTCTCCGAATGCATCCTCAGGAGGATGCGGCCGCTGAATTGGGACACAGCTGATATATCCATAATCCACCAGTTAAAGGAAATACAACTAATGTGTTGTGTTCTATTAGCTGTACAATTTACCACATATGGTGTTCTTACACTGAACAAAAATATAAACGCAACACTTTTGTTTTTGCTCCCATTTTTCATGAGATGAACTCAAAGATCTAAAACATTTTCTACATACACAAAATAACCATTTCTCTCAAATATTGTTCACAAATCTGAACAAATCTGTGATAGTTAGCACTTCTCCTTTGCTGAGATAATCCATCCCACCTCACAGGTGTGGCATATCAAGATGCTGATTAGACAGCATGATTATTGCACAGGTGTGCCTTAGGCTGGCCACAATAAAAGGCCACTCTGAAACGTGCAGTTTTGCTTTATTGGGGGGCTCTGGGGGGGTCCGAAAACCATTCAGTATCTGGTGTGAGGGTTAGGATTAGGGTTAGGGTTAGGGTAATGTTGTGAATCGAATGGCCTGTGTTCATCGTCCATAACATACGCCTGCCCATACCATAACCCCACCACCACCATGGGCCACTCGATTCACAACATTACTCCAGTACAGGCGTACCAATAATGACGTTCAAGAACGGCCTCTCGTGTATGATTGCGATTCTATTACACAAACTATCATTGTAATCAACAATATCGTAAAATAATTTCATAATGTTGGCTAATTTGCTCCCAAACCTACGCTTTCTGCTTGAGTTAATCTCCGTCAGAAAGTAGTTCCTAGAAAGTAGTTCCCATGGTAACGATAGCCGATCAAACACTCCTGCTACCCCGCTTACAGTTATTGATATAATTATAGTGAATAAAATATTAGTAACCAATTTATTGAAAACAATTTATTGAAAACAATTCTTGAATTAGGCTATTTAAATATCTGAGTAATCACTGTGTGGGATTAGCGGAACAAATCAAATCAGGCTCTCCATGGTGCTGAAACATTTTGGGTTCAGAATGAAGGTGGATGTTCATGCTGCCATTAAATGTGCAATTCTTGAAACAGCTCTCCATGAACTCCATGCCAGACCTTTTTTTGCAGGTGGTGCTGTGGTGTTCACGGGTAGTACTACGTTATAGGAAGAGCTTTCCTCCAGTGGTCGTTTCATGGCGTGTCCCGGACCGGCAAAAAGCGCGTTGCTCCACATCTTTCTGTTGTCTAGAGATGGAACCCAGTAGCTGCGAAGCGATGACTCGTTTTTATGTCCGCTAACGAGAGACAATGTATAACAGTGTAACGGCTGTGTGTCGCTAAACGTCGCTATGGAAACCACACGATGTAGGCTCATGGAAGTAGTTTCGGTAGGCTAGTGGCGTGTGTAGGCCACTGGATACTTTGTGATTAGGCACGTTCTATTTGATCGTTGTTTGATCTTGGAATCAAACACGCCTATTGACCAATCAGAGAGCTTGCTCAAACCTATGTGTTGAATGATCAACATATCACATTTTAATGAAGCTAAGAATGAATGAAGCTAAGAGCTAACTTAAACAGAAAGAAAACTATAAATCAAGCCAGTTAATACAAATATCAAACCATTGCTAAAATGCACCTTATTAGAAACTTTTTTCATTGCTGATAACAACTGATGGTGTGATGTAAAAAAGTAGCACTCAATTCAATAAAGCGTTTTCCTACAGTTTAGGGTTGTGAAAATGGAAAAGGTACAGGGAGCCTGTGGGGACACTTTCTTATTCAGATCTGAGAAGAATACTAAAGAGTCTAAATATTCTGAGTTATGCAGGTTTTACATTTTATGGATTCATACATTATAATCTGTCATCTGTGGAGAGACTCTAGATTTTATACCCAACAGATCGAGTTTGAGTAAACGCTGTCTGGTTTCAGACTTTAGCACACAGTCAATCAAAATCACAAATGTAGACCATCTGTGCAAACGTGTAGAAACTCTTAAAACCAGGATACCTTATATGAGAATTCTTTTTTCTTTTTTTAAAATTTTATAATTATTCAATAAGTCATATTGTGTAGTCATATATTGTATTGACAGGTGTTATGATGCGTGGATCTTTTCTTTATCATGTCGTCTTTTCTCCTTCTCACCTTTTATTCTACTTGTTTCATTTGTGTGCTTTTGCAGTTATTGCTACAGTTCTTCCCTTCACATCCATAAACTGATAGTATTATTGTTAATGTTCTACAGATGCATTTTCACTGTATGACTTACCAGTGGAGGAGACATTGTTAATAGCCTTCCAGGACTTTCTGATGTTTGCATCACAGTTATACCCACTCCTGGCAAAGTCCTGTGTGACTACTTTGTAAAAGTCTCCACATGGCACCATACCAGGGAACTGCCATATTGGTGCAGAGGCTGCCAGAGCTCTGAAACAATAAGAAGCAAAAACTATTTAAATTTGTATCTCAAAGTTACACAAGCTGCACATGCATTATGCTGGTAGTGATAAGAGCATTTTTGTAACATGTTTGCTGGGGCTGCATAGTGCTTTTAAGGTTAATAGATTCAAACTCTTATACCTAATGTCACATACATGTTTGGAGCTGCAAACATTCAACGTTTCCTGCTACATTAAGGCTCCTTCCCCCTTGAAATCAGGACCGCTGACTCAAAAAAGCACTCAAAACACATCTGTTTGTCACAGCTTTCAGACTCAGTTCAATCTCTCTCCTCTACATTTTTGTTTTTTATCTTGTTTTCTCATCCCTGCTGTGTGTTTTCCTTTTTGTCCTTGGGTTTCTTGAAGAGGCGCTATATAATTAAGTTATTATTATCATTATAAATCAAACCTAAAGTCCCCAAGGCTTGCTTTTATATCTTACCCAACCACAATATTGGGGTATTTCATCCTGAACCAGGCGGCGAGCATCCCTCCATAGGACCCTCCGACAGCGATGACGGGGCTTTGCTGCGCTGCAGGTAAACTTCCCTTCATGTTCTGAATCAGCACTGCAAAATCTGCCAGGGCCTGCTCTGAGGTCAGGTAGTTCAGGTGTTTGCTGTCCTGCAAGCAGATTCAAGATTCAAAGACTCAAAGGTTTTATTGTCAAAAGCTACAGTGTTGAAATAGCAATGATAATCTTGTGACCCGAGCTCCTCCAACGATGCAAAATATATAATAAAATACAACAAAAAAAGATACAAAATTGTGCAAGTTTATATACATGCAAATAGAATATGATAAATATACAAGGACAGAATATTTAATAAAATATTGTAAATTAAGACGAAATGAAATACGGTTTATTGCGGTGATAACTATTTAGATAAATAAGTAGATGACAAGCAGATTAATGTTTATCGAGGCACTTAACAGAGCTCAGGTGCTTAGCAGTCTTATGGCCTATGGGATAAATCTGTCAAGTATATATATATATATATATATATATATATATATATAAATAATGATATATATAATGACAAGTATTACATTCGAAACAACTGCCGAAAAAACTAAAATGACTGATAGTGAAATCAACATTTATCTTGTAAATACTAGGATTTAAGAAACACACACATGCTATTTGGGAATAAATATCTTTAAATATATGCCTCAGTGTTGTTGCTTATCATTTATTTATGATTGGGAGACCAAACATTTATATTAAAACATGTAAGCAAACCTATTTAATCAGATGTTATCATACAAAGATTCACTAATAGACTGCGTCTCCCCTTACACTGTAAGAGTCTTGTCCAAATGGCAGGGATTCTCCATAGTAACGATGTTCTGCAAAAACCAGCATGGCGCCCAACTCCTCCGCAATTTCCCACATGAATCCCTTCAGAGAAAAACAATGACAGGTGTTGAATTAGAGTGGCGATTACGTGCGGTGTAAATGCAAGCTAACAGATGGGGTATTTACAGTATTGTTGCAGAACCAGGTGATGTCTCCTTCATTGCCGGTGTAAAACAAAATGGGTCCTCCAGGCTGCTGCCAGTGTTTGTCTGCCACAAGGTATCTCTGCTTAAAAGTACCATCCTCTAGGAAACCTAAATGATCAATCTGGAAGAAATAAAAACATTAAATAAGTGCATAATCCTAAATTTAAATGAAGGCACAAACTCATCATAAATACTCTCAGTTGAGCAGAATTTACCAAAAGGTGCAATGGGTCAAATTGAAATGTGTCCATGAAATACAATGTTGCAAAATATACTGATGTTAATCTACAGATTGCATTTTAGAGGAAACTGCTAAAAGCTAGATGTGATCAGTGAACACCTGGACCCTTTCCAACTATGGTGTTTCGAAATAATAGTCCCTAGGTTGGATTCTAGGGTAATTAGCCCCAATTTGTATGAAAATATGTTGGAGCCGGTTTAAAGGACGCTCGATTAGTTCCACTTTAGATGAGCTCCTTTCATCCAACCTCAGGGATTCTGGGATATTTCTGGGATATTTCCTGTATTCTTTATTAAACAAAAGCAGAAAACACCAACCACCTCTCGGAGAAGACAGCCCCGTGAGGCTGCACAGAGTTGTCTGACCCTTGAAACCGCACCAACACTTCATACAAAATGTTTTTGTGTTGTTTTTTCACCCCCTCCTCACTCACTTCCCTCCTCAGTGGATACAAAGGACGCAGCAATTTTATGAGCCAGTGACACCAAAAAGATTCTGGGGCCTCAATGTGTCCATTCAAGCCTCGACTCCTCAGTGCTTGGCAATGCTATTAAGTGTGAGGGGACCATGGGACCGTTTAAAAGGAACATTTCGGCAGTTTGGCAGCAAATTAGGTTCCAGCGGTCATAAAAAAGTTTAGGTTAGAATTCTGCGCACAAAGCATTTAAAGTTGCTGTAAAAAGTTATAAGTAATGTATTTTATGAGGTTAGTTACTTTTTATTCAAACCAGGTTTCTAAAATGTTAGAATTCATATTTTGGGAGCTAAACTCTTCAATTATTGAAATTCAAACTCTCTTGAAATGCAAACAGATATAAAACCATGACCTAAATGCAAACTAAAGTGGTTGAATATCCAAACCAAAAAAGCACCCCTGGTGATACTGTATCACTTGCACCCACTCAGTATGCATATTACTAAACCTTTTAAAGTGGTTTCATAACAAATCCACACCCTGATGAGTAGTGCCACCCTGTGGTTACTGCAGGCAGCACATGAAGAACAGTTTTGTTCCAATTAAAATTCAATTCACACACTTAACATCTACTGGACCAGAACGTTAGCTATTGGATGGGAAAAGAGACGCATCTGTGGTGTTACAAACAAGCAATTGAAGGCAGGAGGGAAACCACCAAAGCATGTGCTCAAGTAAACTACAGCAGTTAAAGTGGAGGATGCTAAAGGACACTTCCATTTATTGTCTGGGGACAAGATGCAGTGAAAAGGATTTCCTCTCCTAGTCTACTTGGTGCTGTCCTCGCAGCAGCATGTCCCACAGAGAGTGCAGACTATGGCAGCATGATTGATGATTATTTTGCACAAATAGCTGCTTCTGGTACTAGAGAGTGGATTGAAGGGATTTTATTTGTTCTTCTTGTCAAGAAGAAG
The DNA here is from genome assembly GCF_949606895.1 of Notothenia rossii. NCBI lineage: Eukaryota > Metazoa > Chordata > Actinopteri > Perciformes > Nototheniidae > Notothenia > Notothenia rossii. Next base: position 69,503,859 of record NC_136902.1, read on the forward strand.
CATACAATTTGTTTAGTGATTGGGTGAAGAAAGCACATCAGACAAGACAATGGGCGTCAGAGGGGAGGAAACGCTCTTTATCTTCTTGTCAGCGTGTCTGATTAGGCAGGATGTCGTGGGTTGGACCAGGTGTGGAGCATTGTCTCCTAATCCAAATAATGTTCCACACATACACATCATCAGCCGTTTGATCATATGATATTAGACTACGGAGCGCAACTGTTGTTTTCATTGTCAATGTATAGTTTTCTTGATTAAACTTTGGGTCAGATAATAACAGTCCAAAACACATATTTGATCTAATATATTGCAATACAACCAAAGACGGAAAATCCTTTAATTTTTCTGTGTGTCTAAAGAAACAAATATTGTGTGGTGATACACTCTATAAAAATATGTGTATTATTCTGAAGGGTTAATTAACCCTCTCACTTTAACTCATGCAAACTTTGATGAATCAGCAATAGCGACTGTTTCCACTGTTTTTACTTTCTTATGAACTCGATTGTATTCTCCCAAAGTTTTTGCAAATCAGGGCTGCAACTAGAAATCACTTTCCTTATAGATTAATCTGTTGAATATTTTCTTGATTAATCGTTTGATCTAGTAAATGTCAAAAATCGTAATAAATGTCTATCGAAGTTTTATGTCTTTAAAAAGTCTGCTTTGTAAGTCAAAGGTCAAATGATATGTTCCTTCTTTTGATAGAAAAGAATAGAAAAGCAAGAAATCTGCATATTTGAATATTACAATTACATAAATGATTACTCGATTACCAAACTAGTTGGGGATTATTTGTCTTTTGTTGAAGCTGTATCGCAAAGATGTCCAATGTCCAAGCTATGAGACAGGCTTAAGCATGTGAATACGGCCTTTCGCAACATCCCTGTATGAGTCAGGTTAGCATGATTGCAGCATGAAGACACAAGCAGGCATGTCACTAAGAGTCAGACTGTATGAGTCAGGGTCGCATGTCACAAAACATGATGCTGCCACCTCAGCATACACTCAGCGTGCTACCTGATTCTCCATGAAGTAACAGTATGTAAATGTAAAGGCTGAATGAAGATCTCTCAAAGCCCCCTCAGGTAAAGTGTTTCACATTCAGTGGGCCCCGGAGACCTTTTCAGGCAGGGAGCCAAGGGGGGGTGCAGTTCCGCCGGCAGGAACAGAGCCAATAGTGGGTTTTCCCTTCACTACAGGAAGCCAGAGTAAAACAGCTATTGTCTACCGAAACAACACATGAAAAACTTGTACTGGATTAAGATTTTAGAAAAAGAAAGTGTTACATAAAGGAGTAAACAGTAAACAATGACCCCAAGTAGTGTTAAATAAAGTATTAAGCAAACTTTAATGAGCCAGTAATTATTAAAAAAACATTGTTTTAATTGTTTTTGTTTAGATCCTTATTGACAATAAAACACTAGCATGATTACTATTTGTTTTTTCATTCAGACAAAATATAGGGATTATTTGTACTAATTATAATTACACCTTATCCACTAAATGCAACCTAGTTTATACTATAGAAAACACACCAAACCTTTAAAGATGAAGTAAAACAGAAACTAGTGAAAGAGGAAGAAACTGCTTTGTGTTTGCTTTGTGAAACATACTGCACATAGTTTTCAAAGAACAGATTGTGAGTTTAAAAAATATATATATATATATTTTGAACTCACCTTTTGGTCAAAGTAAAGTGTTTCATAGCTGATGGGGCTCTCAGTAGAGGAAGATAAGCCCCCACGCCTGGAGAAAAGTTGTTGTTTGAGGGCGATCACATGCAGACAGCCGAGACACAGCGTTACGATGCAGGTAACTGCAGCTCTGTCCACAAACCTCTCTCCAGCATTCATGTCTGCTTCTGTCACACACAGCTCACAGTCTATGCTCACAACACACTGATCTGACTTCAGCACATGATAGTCAAATCGCTTGATCTCCCTTGCTGGCACTGTGAAGATGAGACCTGTCCCCTAAAAGAGAGGAAGTGAGATTCGCCTGTCAGCAAATCCATAGAGGTGTAGTCAGACAGCATGTGACCTATATTTAGCAGCAGAGCAGAGACAGCCCGCTCGAGCACAGCAAGCATCAGGTTCAATGTCTGCTCAACACTTTAATAACTTTAATTTAACTGTAGCCGGCTAGCAGTCCGAAGAAAGCAGATGGTTACCAATGTAAATAATGCTCGCAGTGGTTGATGGGAGTCTGAGTTTAACGTGGGCACGTTGCTGCTAAGCTGGAAACACACCCGTTCAAAGCAAGTAATATACGGGAAACAAGTTCAAAGCACGCACCCATCACTAACGAGGCCATGTTACGTTTGCCACACGCATTAATCATACAGTCTATGATTAATCCCCGTTGTGTTGCCACGGTGTATATTTATTAAACTTCTGATAATTTAAGACTTTTATTGTGAAAGTCTATGACGGAAATGGAAAATCAAGTTGGCAACTATTCCGCTTCTTTACACATTCTATGGAAGCCTGTTTGCGCCACAGGAAAAACATTTTTAAAATCCTGTAAGTCATTATAATGACTTAGCTATCTAATTATAATGAATTTCTATCTCATTATAATGGCTTAGCTATCTCATTATAATGACTTAGCTATATTGACTTAATATCTCATTATATTGACTTAGTTATCTCATTATATTGACTTAATATCTCATTATATTGACTTAGCTATCTCATTATATTGACTTAGCTATCTCATTATAATGACTTAAGACAACTACCAGCAAGTCAAAGCAATACACTAGCTGTAAGCAATCTTGATTTTTGGAGCACTCCTGAAAAGAACATTGTTTTTGCTCTTGCCACACGCTTCATGAAGGTATTATCTACTGTTAAAAAGGTAACGGACATTTGCAAGCTTGAATACGTTTTAAATAACCATGGTGGAGCTCCCTAGGTCTCTAACACAGTATCAATGCACATTATCTTGCTCGCCACAGAATACTGAGCTGACCTGTTTGAAACGTGTCTCCATTTACTATATGCGTCCACGGTACGAATCCTGTCAAAATGTAGTCATAAGCAAAAACTCTCCCTAATTAATTGACCCATACAGTGTGCATCGTTCCGAGGCTTCGATCCGCTTCAAGTTATGCATAAATGCCATATACCCTAGCGAACCTGTAGCACAGTATTAATTGCTTGCTAACTGCAGTTCGCTGTTTACCTTTTAACACCAGCAAAACAACAACTATAGTACTCACGCACATTATTGTAAAGAAATTGCTGAACAGGAGTTTTTAATGTTATTTAATAAATACGTCAGTTAAACCCAGTAAGCTAAGCTGCAATCAAGTCAAGTTAGCGTAAATGCATCCATGATAACATACTTGAACATAAATTGATTATTGACTCCTCTAAAGAATATTCTGTGATGCTGTTTATACCTGTGACAACTGGGGAAAACCCATAGGCTAAGTCTGTGTTGATTTTAATCACGATAGTTTGCTCACCCTCTAGTGTTCACAGCAAGGAATTGCAACATACAATTAGTCACAATTGCATAAACATTATGGCATACTACCACTTCCGGTAATGGCTTTCAAAATAAAACTTTCAATGTATATAGGTGTAGTACGCCGCACGAAGGCAGTACATAGACATGACAATGATTGGCCATAAGCAATAACATGACAAATACACACTATTTAGTGTAATTATTTTATGTTATACAGATTAATTTTTTAGGAATTATTTTGTACACATAAAGGAAAATAAGCACAACATCCCAATAGCGTTTTCCTCCAATTTCCCATATTGTGTTGACAAGGAGATGCAAGGGATTAACAATAAATCACTACTGTTAAATCTAGGTAAAAGGCAAAACAAAATGCTCGCCGGTTGTACGAAGGGCTTACAGAAAATAATAAGTATAAAAGCAAAGTGCCAAGGTGTACAACAAGTCCTTACAACAAAAGACATAATGTTACAATAAAATAATAACTGTGCAGTATATGGCATTGTGCAATACAGTACATTACAGTTATGGCAAATAATTCAAAAGATAAAGTTAGACACTACAAATTATGGCAATACATGCTGGACAATCAAGAAATGTCACATTAAAAGAATATGAAGTACAACAATTTATACGAAACTACATGAACATATCCCTTCAAACAAATAAGAAGTGATACAATTTCATGGCTAGGCAGCAACCACAAAGGCAGAGAAATATTTACGTCTATGGGTAAAAGAAACAGCTGACAGACAAATAAAAAAAGTCAATTGATTAAAATGTTTATATTTTCTACTGATGATTGCCAATATCTGAGGCCTTTCCAAATGCTTTATATCATATCAACAGACTAATAGAAGCAATGCATGTAGGCTAAAAAAAAGAAAATGTCACATAATAATGTGTCAATTTAGTAATTATATGTGTTTCAATTAATGTTATCCGACACAAAAGAAATATTTTAGCAGCAAGTAGAAATCCTATATTGGAAACAAATATTTCAGTTTGTTATGACGGGTGCAAATAACTACACATAAATGAAATAAAAATTGTATGCAGTTCTCAGAGCAGAAGAACCTAGTGGGGAATAAATGATTGTTCAAAAGATTTTAGGTCAAGTTTGAAAAACCTTTTTGCAACTTGATCAGACTTGGTCATCTGAAAAGCGTACTGTATGTAAACATATTGTTATCATTTACTGATAACCTCCAATGATCATGACACTTGTAGTCAGCTATTTGGAATCTGTAACAAAATACCTGGTATAACCTTTTAATCACATAATACTGCTGGTGAAAATAAATGTTTATTGAAAATGGATACTAAAGCTCAAACAGCAAAACAAATCTGCCATTTGACCATTAAGAAGGACAAATGGAGCCCTACTTCTATTCCTGGATGCAACAGGCAGAAAACTATACATCCTGTTGCATGGCTGACAATATCTCCAGAACGACAGCATCTAAAATGCTGGTTCCTGCAAGGCCAAACTAAAGTTGACTTACTTCCGTGTAGAGCTTAAAAAAAGGCATGGGGCTAGAAATGACTAAGAAGTGGCTTTATGCCATCTTAGAGGGACCTAGGCATTGGGGCTCTGCCATGTGTCCTCTACAGTTAATGACTACTAAGTTACCATGTGCTGAGCCCTCTCTAATTGATGTTGCAGCAGGTCAAGTAACTGATGGCTTTACCCTCACCAGGCATTGGGGCATTGTCATTGTTATCCAGCTTGTTCTGTTTTGCCTCTCGAATGAGTTCGCAGGCCAGGTCCAGGAAAAGTTTCTCAACATTGTCGGACTCTTTGGCTGAGGTCTCCAGATACAGCATGCTCTGAGACTCAGCGAAGTCTTCAGCCCTCTGTCTCAGGACCTCTCTCTTCTCTGACAAATCTATTTTGTTACCTGTAAGACATAGAGAATGTATCTGTCATCACATGTGACAAGTATCACAACACAGTTTGTGTGTTCATCAGGGGGTGGGGATGGAAGTATGGCAAATAGTTGAAGTGTTGATTTCATATCGTTTTTAAGTGTTGATTTCATATCCTTGATAACAGCAGCAGTTATTTCACTAGATGTACTGGTGTGAGCCAAAATGCTCACTAGTCAACTAGAAGGCGTTTGTTTTGGCTTTACTAGTTTTACACACTTTTATCAACTGGTTACCTAGTTAAGGTAAAAGTGTTACTAGTTAACTGTTTCAAGCCCCGTTTTAGATTAATAGTAAAGTTGTGAGGCTCACAGTTAGATGGTTAGTTAGTTTAGTTACTAGTTGAACTAGTAAAATTCAAAATCCTCAACAGTCACACTTTTTTGAGTTTCTTTTAACATTATTAGTTTACGAGTGAGGCTGAAAATGTTCACTTTTTTTCATGTCAGTAGTTAGAGTTAGAGTGGCAATAGTGCGGTGCCTGGCATCACTATTAGGGCTTATGTTGGAAGTTGTTGGAGAAAAATGCCACTAGTTGCTGCAAAAGACTGACTAGCACGAGTTTTTGTTCAACTAGTAAGACAGAATGCCAATCTAGAGTGACCGAATGTCACACTAGTGTTGACAAAGAGCCAGTGGGCGAAACTGCCGTATAATATCAAGGATATTAAATTAAAACTAAAATGGCTTCCCATAATGAAAGTTGAGGTATTTGAATGCTTGTGTGTGATGATGCATTTAGGCAAACACAGTGTCTAATATTTGTATTAAAATACAATTATTATGAAGTGAAAACCACACAACAAAATGTATGTTCCATTAAGTTTAAATGTAAGTGAAAATCTGTCCAAGCACACACTATTTTTTACAGTGTTCTAATGAAAAACACTAGTTAAATAAATAAAGGACCCTTATTATGCAATGTAATGTAATGTAAATTATTCAAGTGAAAAGTAAAGCTTCTTACCGACTAATATAGTCACCACGGTGGTGTTGGCATACTGCTCGATCTCCCTCAGCCACTCTGGAAGGCACCTGAAGGAGTCCTCACAGGTAATGTCGTACGTGAGAATGAGGGCGTTGGCACTACGGTAATAACTCTGAGTGATGGAGCGGAATCTCTCCTGCCCAGCTGTGTCCCATATCTGCAGCTGGAAAACAAAGTATAAGAAATCAGCAACTTTCCATCCAATTGTTTACAAAACAAAAAGGAATCTGATTTTGTATAAAACAATGTTTCAAAGTCTGGGTACCTTGACCTTCTCCCCTTTGATTTCCACTGTTTTAATCATGAAATCCACTCCAATAGTAGCCCCTTGTCCAGGTGGGAAAAGGCCCTAAAATGAAAACAGAAATAGAGAGTATGATACTCTGCAAATGAATTACTTCAAACTCATAAACTCAGAATCATACAAACCTGAGTAAAGCGCCGGACAAGACATGTCTTCCCGACTCCAGCATTTCCAATCAGAACTATTTTGAACAGGTAGTCATAATCTTCCATGCTCATGATAAACCTTAAAAAAAGGAAACAATGGGGTATAAGTAACATTGAACATGAAATCACTGCATTGCATGTGTCCAAGTGGATCACCTTATAGTGGATGCTGATGCTACTGGCACAATTCTGAAAAGTCCTGAAGTTAGACAGTTAAAATGCTGAGGAAACAATTAACCGTTGCATCCTCAGGAGGACAACAGCTGACATTTGAGCTGAATAACTTTCACTTTTTAGTTAAATATGCCCTTGTTCAGAGTTTCAGAATGTACATCTTAATTCTGATCTAGCTCTGTAACATACGGTAATACACTAACAGCACTGGAATATGGCTGATATATTTTTATTTTAAATACTCAAAATTACTAATTACGTTCAACAAGTATCACTATTCTAATAAGGTAATTCGTTCTAGTTGCCCCTCCTTGATTCTGGTTTCATGTGTCATAAAATACACATTCTTAACTTGTTTTTTATAGTCTATCATTAAGGCCACTGACCACAAAGAGGACATTTTTGGTCCCCTCATTTCCTAATAGTTTTGCTTGGCAGTTGTCAGGGGGTAGTCGTGCACCCTTTTTGGATTATAACGGAGGCTGGAGACACTGTCGGAAAGATTAATCTGCAATACTAAACGCATATCGGTAGCTGATGGGTCTGTTGCTTCAGTCAGTGTCCACACATTACACAGTGAGATGCATGTAATGGATAATAAACTACAACTTTAGTATTCTCTGCAATAGATACCGTTACATTTGCTCCGACAGCAGCATTGAGTGGGGCCTATGCGTGCGTGAAAACGAAATACCTCATTGTAAAAGATAACAGAATAAATCAAACTGTTGCTTTCCAGACGATGCAAAACCCTGAATGGCACCCTGAATACAATGGTCCATATTCTATAGTTACAATTACTGAAATAATTTGCATACAATTTGTTGCCTGTGTCGCATTTCTTCTTCCGCCCTTTTTTTTAAAAACTTGTTTTGTAATGCAAATCAACACTATTGCACATTTTGCACAGACAGAATCTGAGTTACCGTTACGTTTCTTCCCAATAATGACTCGCTTTCAGCCTCAGTCGATGGCCATTAGGGCGAAGCTAGCGAAGGTAGCAACTAGCAGCTACCGTGCAACTAGCCATTTTGGCTAAATCTGTAGATGCAGGAGAGATATAAGTCAACTCTGCGAATCGAGAAATAGCTTTTACTTACCAAAAACAAGGGGATAACCCTGGACTTAAAAACACTTGGTATGCATAGGTCACCTCATCAAACAGGCAAAGCCACTGCTGGGCAGGGCATATTTCCTCTGTATCCTCAGCAGCTCAGCAGCATCAGCCTGTCTATAGAGGAGGAAGAGGAGGAGGAGGAGGAGGAGGAGGACTGCACTCAGATGATGTCACCAGTTCACATGCAAAGATAACAACATCACTCAATGCATCTAGAGCAGGGGTTCTCAAAGTGCGGCCCGCGGGCCAATGGCGGCCCTCGGAAATGTTTCTGGCGGCCCGCGATAGTTAACCTGTTAAACCCCAAGTACAGTAAAAAAAAAAAAAAAAATTTTTTTTTTTTTTTTTAACAGACATTGCTCCAGATAACAAACCGTACATCAAAACATGTAACAACAAACAACTAAACAAAACGTAATGGGGGAGGGGGGGGGGGGGGGGGGTGGATGCAAGGATGACTTCCTAAGACAGCTGATTGTGACATACACAGGACATTACATACACAATACATTATACATTACACAGGAGATGCCATATTGACAGGGTTAGATAGGAGAGCTGCGGACAGTGAACCGCAATCCTCCTGTCTCCCCTCAAAATCCCCCAGCAGAGAAGCTGCACGCTCCATGTTCAGTAGGTCCAGATACTCCCTCAGCCATGAGTCCCTAGTAAAGCAGGCTGGTTTGCGTTCCTTCCAGTTTAATAGGACTTTAATAGGAGTCTTTTTGTGGCTAAACAGGCCAATGTCCAGAGCCGATCGGTAGTCCTTGCAGGATTGCCATCTGGCTTGAGACCCAGTAGACATGCAATGGGACATGTAGGGAAATTAACTTTTAAAGATTCAGACAATAAGGATATTACTTCTGACCAAAGTTTTTTTTACCGCTGGGCATTCCCAGAGTAGGTGCAACAATGTACCTCGCTTGCCACATTCATGCCAGCATAAATCTCTGTTTATTGTCCGTCTTGGATTTTGTAACAGGGGTGATGTAAGCTCTATTGAGAATTTTGAACTGTATGATCCTGAATCTTACACATTTAGAAGAGAAAATAGCTGACTGCCAAATGGAGTTCCATTGCAAAGCAGACAGAGAGATATTCAAGGTATGCTCCCAGGACAGTTGGACAGGAGAATAGGTATTCGGGGCAGCCCTAGATAATAATTTATAAATGTTAGAGACCACACCTGATGATATGATTGCTTTCTTGAGGCGCTGGTCCTCTTCCATACATGAAGCAGGCATGGCTTATTTATTGATGGTCCATCAATCCATTTTTGTGCAAAAATCGGAGAAACTAAATGATAGCATTATGGTAGCCACCGGAGGCTAGCGCAGCTTCCGGTTCCTCTACGCGTCACTCTCACTCCTTATTTGGTAACCTGAATCTCGCAAATCTCGCAAATCTCGCGAGTTGCAGTTAAGCGGAAAATCTGTTGTAAGTTATCAGAAACGGGAGTTAGCTAGCGATTTTAGCTAGTCACTGTCTGTAGATAACCCAACTTTGTGTCCTCTGAGACTGAAGGAGATGTTGCATTGTTTTTGTTGCCTTCGTTGTAGTTTTATGTGTATTTTGGATTTAATTTAGGTTAACTTCCAGTTCCGTTTGCATGCTTTTATTTTGAAGTCGAGATAACGTGTTTGACAGGAAGTTGTGGTGGCATCGGAGACAACTTGACAGATAAAGTAGTGTCTGCTATGTAACGGCAGAGAAAGAGTGTGTGTGTTTGCGTGTGTGGTTAAGTATATGAACGCACACAAAAGTCCGGTTATACAATAATAAAACAACAAGCTGTCTCTCCCAACGTCCACACTCAGGCACACTGTTATTTCCAATGAATACCCCCAGCGCGAGCATCCCCAAACTCACTCCCTGATTGGATGCACGTCCCAAAGGCGGCAAAGTGTTCACGTGAACATCGGAAACAAAATTTGTTGGAAGTTTTCGTTGTGTAAGCGAGATGGAGGAGCCAGGGCCGTCGCGTAAAAAACGTTTTGTCAGTGAGGAGAAAAGGAAGTTCCAGGAGAAATGGAGCAACGCTTACTTCGTTTTACCTCAGGGGTCGGATAAAGTGATATGCCTCATCTGCAAGCAGGTGAATGCAATGCTCAAGGAGTATAACATAAAACGCCATTATGATACCAATCATAAAATGTATGACAAGTTCATGGGCAAGGAGCGCAGAACTAAACTTGAACAACTTCAAAGAGGTTTAACTGCCCAGCAGTCAGTTTTCACAAATCTTGCAAAATCCGGTGAAGCTGTAACACAGGCTAGCTATGTGGTAGCTCACGAAATTGCCAGGCGGAGCAAGCCGTTCAGTGATGGAGAATTCGTGCGAGACTGCATTTTGAAAGTGGCTGACATTGTATGCCCTGAACAAAAGTCAAAGTTCCGTGACATAAGTTTATCGAATGACACAGTGACACGACGAATCGAAGATCTGGCCAATGATCTCAAAGAGCAATTGGGACTACGTGTGGAAGGCCTAGGCAAGGGGTCCTTTTCTATAGCACTGGATGAGAGTACAGACATTTCTGATACTGCACAACTGCTGATTTTCATTCGAACGGTCACGGAGGACTTTGAAATAGGCGAGGAACTGCTAAGCATGGAGAGTATCAAAGACAGAACAAGGGGAATCGACATTTGTGATGCTGTGTGTCGTAGTCTCGATGCATACAATGTGGAGCTGACATCCATGTTCGGTGTCACAACAGATGGAGCGCCAGCCATGGTCGGGAGAAAGGCGGGCGCTGTCTCTTTGCTCAGCGACAAAGTGGCCAATAACGGAGGTGAGAAGACAGTGAATTTCATAAAGTCCAGAGGTCTGAATCACCGTCAATTCAAAACTTTTTTGGTGCAATCAGAGGCTGAATTTGGTGACGTCATATACTTCACTGCTGTCAGGTGGCTGAGCAGAGGTGCCACACTGAAGCGTTTTTTTAATTTGAGGAAAGAAATCGCTGAGTTAATGCAATCAAAAGGACAAGATCTGCCACAGTTAAGTGACACTGAATGGCTTTGTGACCTAGCGTTCCTTGTTGACCTGAACACCTTTCTCAGCGATCTCAATGTGAAGCTGCAGGGCCATGGGAAGCTCATTTCCACATTGTTTGAAAGCGTCAAAGCTTTCCAGCGAAAACTTCAACTAGTGCAGGGACAGCTCAGAGAGGGGGATCTAACCCATTTCCCCACCTGCAAGGTGCTCGCAGGTGAATGTGACGTTTTACATCACCTGTGTTCAGACAAGAACCACAACCTCATGGAAAAACTCCAAGAGGAATTCCACCACCGCTTCTCGGACTTCAGTGACCACGAGAAGTCATTCAACCTATTCCAAGATCCCTTCACATGTGCACCCGAAGAAGAGCCTGCAGAAATGCAGTTCGAGCTCATCGACCTGCAGGAGAGCTCTGAGGCCAGAGCAGCATATCGAGACAAGAATCTCATCGAGTTCTACAAAGGACTTTCCCCATCTACGTACCCTGCACTTCGCCAACATGCCATCAGAATGGCCTCTCTGTTCGGAAGCACATACATTTGTGAGAAAACCTTCTCCACCATGGCCATCAACAAATCCCAGCTGAGATCCAGGCTGACGGATGCCCATCTACATGCTTTCCTTCGTATAGCAACAACGGAGATGGAACCGGACATCAAAGGAATAGTAGCCAACAGACGACAGCACCATAAATCCCATTCAAAGTAGGAAAAGGTATGTTGATGACAGGCAATAATAGCCGATTTGTGTTACAAATACAACAACAATAATAATAACAATGATGATGATGAATACTGTGTTATTGTGGTCTTTGGTAAGCTTCTATTTTAAAAGTCTCTTTCTCTCCCTCCCCCCTCTCTGTCTCTCTGTATTTGTCTTGCAGAGACTATCCTGTGGTGCTTGAGTAGCTGGAATTGGTTCTGAAACAGGGCCCTGCTGATAAGACAGGAAATCCACAGCATATCACTAACTCCAGCGCAATACTCTCTGTGTGTGTGTGTGTGTGTGTGTGTGTGTGTGTGTGTGTGTGTGTGTGTGTGTGTGTGTGTGTGTGTGTGTGTGTGTGTGTGTGTGTGTGTGTGTGTGTGTGTGTGTGTGTGTGTGTGTGTGTGTGTGTGTGTGTGTGTGTGTGTGTGTGTGTGTGTGTGTGTGTGTGTGTGTGTGTGTGTGTGTGTGTGTGTGTGTGTGTGTGTGTGTGTGTGTGTGTGTGTGTGTGTGTGTGCAATAAAGAGAAGATTTGTTTTGGAATTTTGTGTTCCGTTTTTTCTTGGGCGGCCCTTAATCCAATATTGGGTACCTAAATTGGCCCTCACTCATCAAAACTTTGAGAACCCCTGATCTAGAGAATAAAATCACCCTAATGCAAATGTTCGGGCCTTCTCTTCACTTTCAAGATATCTTAATTAGAAATCTATTCACGGTGAAAAATAGAAAAAATAAAAACAATTGAAACGTATAACATGACAAATGTGATTGATTAATTAATGACCTCCTGGCATGTGTATAACCCAATTTGTATTGTGTTCTAATACTGCAATATTCCTTTATGTATAATTTTAAAGCCTACATTTGTTTAACATTTCACTTTGGTGAATCAAAGAAGTTGAAAAATAGCCTACATCTATGAACAATTTAAGTAGGGCTACTGCACCTCGGTGTTATTCTTATACGTTTTAACTAACTAACTAACTAACTAACTAACTAACTAACTAACTAACTAACTAACTCGAGAATTAACGAACTAACTAACTAACGTTACAACTAGCCTACTTGCTTAGCTACTGAACATAGTAGTGTACTCGCAGTGGTACGCCTACATTGTTAGCCTACCGTTGCTAATGGCGATAAATGCTAACAAAGTTCAACTCGTATGGTCCTAATGTATTTATTTATATTTTTGAAGTATTTCAAAAGCTATCTGTTTTATACAAGGCAACCAACGACAGTAGTTTAATAGAGTTGCTTACAGCGAGCCCACATACTGTAACGTTATAAGAGGTTTAATGTAAATAAACCCTTTATTGTATGTGAATATGTTATTTCATATAACATCTAATTAATGTAAAATCGTTGAAGTTAAATCACATTTATTGCTCAATGTAAAGTTTTACCTTCTGGCATTGGTTGCTAGGAAACAAGATAGTCGGAACTGAAGCGGTTCTCATGTGTTGTACCCGGAGGTTTCATGCGGTTGCACAGCACGTCCTTGACTTCCTACGAGAGGTAAAGGAAGCTAGTCGGTAGGTCACTCATATTTCTGAGTAAAAGGGGGGAATTGTCATCATGTGGTTCTTACCGGAGGAGGCGAAGGATCTCCCTCCCCCGTCCCTCTTCAACATGAACTCGGCGTGGCTGGCGTTTTCAGCCGGACTTGCTTCGATGTTCCACAATGCCATCAACCACAAGCCACCTCTGAAATCAGGTTAGCATGTTTGTTAGCAGGCTTTCAGACGTTAGCTTCTCTACAGAGCTGCTCTTTCCTCTCAAGCATTATGCAACATTTAATCATAATCTTTTTTTAAATTTATTGTTATTCTATCTATTTTTTTTCATTCTTATTTTCTATGTGTTTTACTATGTTTTCTTATGTTTAGATGTCGTTGTTTAATCCGCTTGCTCTCTCTATTTTTAAGTGAAAGCACTTTGTAACTATGTTTTGGAAATGTGCCATATAAATAAAGTTTATTATTATTATTAATATAATGTATAAAAAATCCTGCCCTGACATGGTGCACTTTATAAGAGCCAACATTGTGTGTCATTGCTGAGCAGCCGAACGTTTTAAAAGGTTACACATCTCCTATGCTAGGCAGACATAGAGCAGACATACTGTAAACATGAATCATATCAGCCTTACTTAAGTCAATATTAACAATAAACTCACTCAACAACATTTCCAGTGTCTGTTCTTTGGTGCTCATTTTCTTTTAGATAATGATAATAATACATGGCATTTATATAACGCTTTTCCTGGTGCTCAAAGTGCTTAAGATCCAAACTATATACTCAATCTGGTGGGATATCCTTATGCTTGACTTATTTCTTTATGTCTTTGAATTTGACTTAATTTAAGAACAAGGTAGCACTTAATTTGAAAAGCACCATGAACGCTTGTATTTATTCTTTCAATGCTAACCTTTACATTTATGCATTGTGTTGTGTGCTTAAATGACACTCATCCATGTCCATTTTCTTGTTTTAAGGTGTTCACCGACTTGTCCTAATGACAACAATTGGTTGGTACGTCGGCTACCATGTGACAAAAAGAGAACATTACTATTTTGCCAAAATGGATCGAGATATGAAAGAGTATATCCAACTGCACCCAGATAATTTTGTTGCAAAGGGTAAGTGAAATATCAGTGTTTTTGCTCTTCCAGAAGACCCCGACAGTGCTCTTGATGTTTTTTCTATGCATGTTCATTAATATTTAACAATTACTGATTAGTCCAATTTTATCCACCTGCAGTGCCCTTTTCTGAATATATTTTGGCATTCAAATGCATATTTTATTCCTTCATTTTATCATATATTTTATCATCACTTAGGACCATTATATGCGAGTTACAGACCACAATTATAAAACAGGATAATACGAGGATATGAAGCCCCATGCTGTGTATGTGTGCCGTTCTTTCTGTCGTGCTTGATGTTCACTTGGAGATTTTTAAGTCTTCACATTAAGTATAAGAACATTGTGACCCATGTTTATGTGAATTTAAATGGTTTCTTTCTGTTTTTGTCATCCCACCAGACAAAAAGACCTTTGCAGAGATTGTCGAGCCTTTCATTCCCGTTCGCTAATTGGCGTCTGATGAGATGGAAGAGGAAGGGAGGGAGAAAACACTTTTAGACTACCATCTCTCTTCAGTGGTCTTTTTGTGAAATCTTTCTGTCAACTATTGTACAAAATATTGTTATGTAATAAAATAAATACCCAAGTTTAAAATGTTCTCATTATTCAGAAGCATAGACATAATGAGTGTTTGCACATAAATCAATCCTAGAACACGGCTCGGTTGTTTCATGGTCTTTTAATCAGTCAACCTTTTATATCTTCAACCATAATGTCCAATGGGCTATTACAGTTTGCAAATGAATGGATAGATTTGGCTAACATTGACAAAGCACGGTTGTTCCATATCATTTAGTTACAGTAATTGGGTCACTATGTAAACAGTTTGTGACAATCATGTGACTGTTACTTCTTGGCTGTTACATGTACAGCACATTTTAAAATCACCAGATATTTAGCTTAATGTCCACAAGTCTTACAGGTTTTTCTAATTTGCCACTCCAATAATGTCCATATATTTTTCAGTGATACTCTGAGTCTTCTTGGTGAGGTCACTCATCACAGAAAATAGTCCTCTGAGGTGGAAGCCAAAGAGAGCCTCTGGATCTGTGTCCAACAGAGTCTCCAGAGTCTTGTTGAGCGCTGTGTTCTTGGCATTGTGGTCATCCAGGCGAACCAGGTTGCTCTCCGCTGTGTTTCTTATGGCCTTGAGCATCAGGTAGTTGCTATACAGGTCTGTGCAGGACTCCTCTGCTGCCTCACAGTCCCAGAGGTCATCGGAGGGGACGTCTCGCAGCAGGCTGGGCAGGAGAATGGTCTGCTCCATGTCACAGACGGCTGAGCTGTACCGTCTCAGAGCCAAGAGGAGGCTGTTTTTGTTGAATTTGGCTTCGGCAGACTGCATGGTTCCAGTTGGATGTGGTTGGCTGTTTCTGTGCTGTGGTGGTCGACAGTAGAACGCTGTGTGCAGTGCAAAGACATGAGAGCACAACTGGGGAATTTATACGAAGAGCACAGGTGGGTTGATCCATGCAGTTACATAATTGCATCAGCCGAGGCATTTAGGAGCGCGTCGGGTGCTATGTGGAGTCAAACTCTTATCTTTATTTGATTTACACAACCCAAAGTCATAATGTCTGACCACGATGTACCTAAATGAACCTCTCTAAACACTTTAACAATGTAGATCACTGTGTTTGCCTGACAACATTATTTTATTTTTGTATTCAATCATTTAAATTACATTTAGCTGAGGCATGTCGTTTTTTTTTTCCACAACAGAAAGAGCCTCAGTTTTAAACTCAGGTTCTGTTTACATTTGCAGTCATCTTCGAGAACTGCTTAACTCTAGTTCTGCTGTTGTTTTTCCATTTGAATAGGCAAAGAGAACTTGAATGATTATTCTTAAAAAATAAAATGTATCTTAAATATGATCCTACTAAACTAACAGCAATTGAGAAATGGTTGAGACAGTTTGTCTATTGGCAGGTAGTTCTGAAGAATAGCCAAACACCACCAGAAACACAAAAGACCAATTATTATCACATAAAAACACACAGATTTATTGTTTAGAATGATAGCCGTTTCTGAGATATTACAATGTCAACCATTGAGTAAACATAGCAACATAGAAGACACCGATTGTAGGACAGAATTATTACCTCATTTGAAAACACAATATTAATATCATGTATATAATACACAATATACACATTATAATATGTAAACCAAGTGTAATCCAGTGCTTCTAGATCCTTTCTAACTTTAATTGTTCTCCCTTTCCCAAGTGCACACATTTAACCAAAGTTAAAGAGGAATTTGAAAGATATCATTATTCATTTTAATGATTTTCTTTTTTGTATCGTATCGTCATCATAAATGATTTTTAACCTAACATGTAATATAAATATGATATTGTGGCAGCCCTACATGTACATTTGTATCTTACTCTGTGAAAAAGGGAAGACTAATACAATATTAAAAAAACTGCTCTTTTGCAAATGTTTAATGTTCAAAGGGGGAAAAAAAAGAATTTCAACAAACATGTTTTGTGATTTTAAGGCAACATTGTAACCTAAATAATTGTCAAATATAATGAAGCAAAACATTTCATGTTAAATATTTGTACATGCAGTAACTACATGGATAGTCAGATACCATTCAATTTATATACAAGCAACAGTGTAGTTTTATGCACATTTCACATGAACAACAACACAAAACCAACTAGATTGAACAGTCTCGGGATAGTTTTGAATAGTGTTAACATGTTATTACCCAAATGCGTAATTATGTCTGACATAGGGAGTGTTTTCTCGAATGAAGTTTGTAACAAAATTAACAAAGATTTTGGCAGTTCTCTTCTTGTGCCGGACAGTTCTTTAAACCAAGAGTCAAAGGGATTCATTCACCAGGTTTTGCATCATACTCAAGCCACACTGTAGGAACCTGAAAGCTGTGTCCTCCTTCACTGAGAGACTCACGAAACACTCAGCTTGTTCAAATGTTGTAAAATGTAATAAAGCTGGAGGGCCACCGTTCAAGAAATGTGAGAGCACAAGCAGAGGGGACAGGTTCGCTGCTTCCCTCAGGCGACATACAGTGACATCATATCTGTGTAGGGCTGCTCACTCAGTTCAGTGCAGTTTGAGATGGGACTTTGCTCTTTAGCCATCAAGCACATACAGTACATTCTTTCCTAAAAACTGCTGCATTCTGAAAATCCTTTCGAAAAGCACAATCACAATTTTGCACACAATCCAGCTTGTTGATTTCACGTTCAGTTTATAGCTCTCTTCGGTTGACCGTTCAGGATAATTTCCAAGACGTTTGTAAGATCCATCATCTTGCCAAGCATGTCCATGATGTCGGGATGTTCGTGGGCTCCACTGATGAACTCCTCCAGGGTCAGCTCACCTGAGGAGACACGTAGATAAGATGGAAATGGCATGAACACATTGTAAACAGTATGTAAAAATGGGAATAAGAAATTACATATTAGGATATTTCACGACTACTAGAGTTATGGAGACATTATTTCTAAAGAACACTATTGTCTTTTTCTTGGCTATGAAATCAGTACATTAGTCATGGATTGACTATAGTTCTGACCTTCTCCGTTGACATCAATCTTCTCATATATAAGAGTTACAATCTCTTCTGGAGGGACGTCATAACTTCTGGTGATATCTTGAATAGCCTGTTGAAGGAGTTACAGTTAATGGTTAGTTAAATCGACACTGGCAAAGGTTAATCAATTCGATTAAACACTGCGCCTTTCCTCATTAAGCTCCTGAATGCTAACCCTAAATAGGAGTCTTTAAACAACGAGTGATATTTAAGACTAGGAATACCATTTATTTGGGTTCCTCTACACCAAATACGGTCTCTAAAATGACTAAATCCAAGGTGGTGTATATATATATATATATATGATTTAGCTTGACCTAAGTGTCAGTACCTACAGTTATTACAGGAACAAAATGGTGACAAGGTAAAAAGTGATCATGTAATATGTACAGTGTGACTGCTTTAGTGACTAAATGATGTAATAGGGCCATATTTAGACTTGGAGTTGGATAATAAGCCCCCTGGATTAGATGTCTGCTGGCTAAATTTAACCATTCAGAAAACGTTGAAATGCCCAGTCTCTAAGATCCGTAAAACTAAAAGTATGGAACAAGAAAGAAGAAAACAAACCTTGAATATGGTCTCTAATTCCTCCTTGTCAATTTTCCCATTTCCGTCCTGATCAAAGAGCTTGAAGTACCACTTGAGTTTCTGGTTAATTTCTCCTTTCAGCAATAAACTAATTGCTGCGATGTATTCCACAAAGTCTATATAGCCATCCTGCAAAAGGACACATAAAAAGTACAACTATGAATGGGATTATGAATCAATTTGATTAATCAGCAACAACAACAGGTATTTTTTCAATGAAGGTTTTCTAAATAAAACGGTTTAATTTATCAGTTTATCATTCTATGCATTCTTTGGTTTTAAGCTTTGTGAAAGACGTCAGGAATCAAAGACTAGAGAGTTTAACCTCAATTGATCTAGAGACTTCAACTGACAGCATTTATAACAATTCTACACTATTCACGTAAAATAATTTGAAATAATGCAGTAAAACTCTTGTTTTCCAACAGAACGTTTGAGGTCTACATTACCAAAGAACTGATTTGATTTATTCAGCAAGGTACATGCATTAGGAATTTGCAAGCAACTGTCATGTCGGTTGGAAAATTGTTACCAGACTTTGAGTCAATCACAAAATCCACTGCCACCTGGGCAGTGAATACAAACTCAGGTGATTTCTTACCCCATCCATGTCAAAGGTGAGGAAGACCTGTTCCACATAGCTGCTTGCCTCCTCTGTCATTCCGTTCATGTCGAGCATAGTCCTGAGCTCAAAGAGCGTTATGAGTCCTGAAGGGGACTCCTTCATGAATTTGGTGTACCAATGATGCATGTCCTCCTCCAGGATATCATCCAAGGTGGGGTATGCAGCACCCATTATTCCCTTCAGAGATGTAATTTAGTCCAGAATCCTGCAAAGAGCCAGTGGTGATGCTGAGACGAGAGAGAACAGAGTTCCTACAGAGCTCTGCAGCACTGAGGTCCGGCTGAAATGACATGCACCAAACACCTTAATCTGTAAATCCTGGCAAAGCCAAAAGAGGACATAACTCCTTAATTGGATAACTGCAGGAGTCTTCCAAGAAGTGCAGGACATTGCATGCTTTATGACTGAAGTGGGCTTGGTTACAGGTTTCCACGGATCGGTAACTCCAATGTGTGACGAAGGAAGCCCCTTTGAACTCTCGACTCTTAGAGTTTGCAGGTTTTAATAAAGACTTCTGCCATGGAGCTGGAAGTCAAAGTGTATTCTTTTTTTTTCAATACTAACTTTATTTTATCATATTTTGTTCTAGTTTGCTCTTTAGTCAGGTATTTACATAACTATTTATATATATATACATTTTATATGTTCACCTGCATAGTCACATGTTTGATGTATGCCAACTATTTGTATTAGTTTATCACATATTTCTTGGATTCCTCAGGGAATTAACAAATGGAATTCTTCATTTAAAACACAGACATGCTAGGAAATATTTCTGAGCTACAAACACATACATTACATACATTTCTTTTTTTGGGGGAGGTGGAGAACAACTATTTTGAAAGTTCTAGATATTATTTCCTTCTGAAATTCTACTAATGGTGTTACTGTTGGGGTTGGTCAATAAGGGATGCTGAAGTCGATTTGAATCACAATCTATTCTATTAAACATTCACGTCTCTTTGTTGAGTTACAGATACTGATGAAACTTGGGATGAATGACTTTACACTTTAGATAAAATATAATAAAATGATAAATTATCATACTTAGTATTATTAATAAAAGACCTAAATGCATTTTCAATATTCATTTATTTTTATTTTGTGCTCATGTTTATTATATCTCCTTTATGGGGTCTTTTGCTATCCTTTTTTGAAAAATCAACTTTGAAGTAAAAACCATGCAGTTTTGGCATGCAGTATAAATGCATACTAAACGGCCATGGAAAGTCTCACTCTGATGGATTCAATGAGCCCAATTGTAATCATGTGTTGTATTGATAGTCCCTAAAGTAGCCCTTTCCTTTGATTGAGACCACTTGTTGAAACTTGATCTCACTGAGGTTTTTTTTGTTCCAAAATAATCATAACATCATTCAACCTTGATAAGCACAAACTACTGTACAGACCCATGACATTCAGAGGATGTATGGCTTTACTAGTTATATTGACAGTAAACAGGGTTACTGAGCAGTTTCCACAACAGAAGTGCTCGCATTATATATGGCAAAAAGAAAACTACAATCTACAATTTTGAAAGTACTTTTAAGCACTTTTATCAATTCTCAAGTGTTCAAAAATGAAACAGTTTAGCAATTACTCCGGTTAAGGAACAAATTGCATCAACTCAACATTTGCTGATAAGATTTAAGAGACAAAATGGATCATCCCCTACTCTGTACACCTATAAAAAAGGTTTGATTGGTAAGAGATTACAGTAGTTTTCCTGGTATGTTAAGTAACAGGTATTAGCAAAAGCTAGTTCAGATGTAGCCTAAACTACCCTGAATATATTTTATTGCTCATAAAGAAATGTGGAGGACCAAAATATGATTTTGTCTGCAGAAGTACATTTCCTGCCAACTCATTGACCACAGAATTAGGCAGACAGATCGTGTGTGTGTGTGTGTGTGTGTGTGTGTGTGTGTGTGTGTGTGTGTGTGTGTGTGTGTGTGTGTGTGTGTGTGTGTTTCAGCATTTTTGTTATTTTATCAAAAATACTTAATTGTTTTTGTATGCATTTGATAACAATGACATGGAGTTTAGCTGTAAAGAGATGATCTGTTTAAATAAATTGACTTTCCTCGCCAAACATATCATAAGAATAAAACCATTTCCAACTCATTCCAGCCTGTGATCAAACAGCTTGGTTTGAAATAACTAAAATGTCTTCTGTGTGATCAACATGCAGTAAGGCAAGCAGGCAGACATGTTTGTTTTTACTTTCAATGCAAGAACAGGTGTTATGCTTTAAGAGGATTGAGGTTACAAAATCATTTCCTAGAACAGAACATAATCATCAATCTGATTACATAAACTCAAGCCGTAGGATAAAAAGAAGCAGTTATTTTACATCTCTGGCATCTAAGTGTGAGTCAATTGGACTATATAAAAGTCCTGCCGATCCTTATTGGATAAATACACGTTTAACCAGCCGTTGTGACCCCTGACCCGTGCTTGACCTAAGTGTGGCTCTGGACTGCCAATAGAGGATTTTGGGTACTATAAAGTAAAGACAGTGGTGGTTTTTAAACCAACCAGGCTATCGAAGCTCAGCGAGCTTATTATAGTAAATCTGGCTTTAGACGATTACCAACGCTCAAAATAGGGTTGAGAAGATGTCTGTGCACAGTAAGCACATACAGCACGGGCAGCACGGGCAGCTAGTATCTATTAAGTGAACTGACACGAACAGCGATGGCACAGGGTCACTCACTGCTGCCAACAGATTAAGAAAAGTGTTTACTTGCAAAGAAGAGAGATAAACCTGCAGACACACTGCCAGCCCCTAAATACAGTAAAGAGAAGCTTACAGTTGTCAAGTCAAAATCAATAGAATCCCCAAATGTGAAGGTTTATTCGTGTTTATTCAACATTTGCAATATTTGAGGGTTTCAAAGAGCAGGTGGAGTGATATGGTTTTATGCGCAATAATGAACTGTTGAAACTCTTGGATCCCACTGATGATCTGCTGTATAAACTTGATCGTTTGACCAGCATGTGACTGTCATGCAGCAAGGATGTTTGAGGACTGCAGGTGTATACAGTGTTTCCTCTTCATGTTTAGTAGCCCACGTGGAAAAAAGGCTCAGTATTTATGTCTGTTTTTAAAACAGTATTTACACAATAATGTGTTCACATGATTCTGTGTCTTTTCAGAATAGCCAATATTGGTCCCTCAAAAATGTATTTGTGCAATCATTCAGAGACCATTTATTGCTATTTAACACAGCAAAACAAATTCAAAAAAATGACATGCCAACTTGTTGGTAGTATCTTGTACTTAAATAAAAGTAGACCAGAGAGTAGGAATACTCTGTTACAAGTTAAAGTCCTGTATTCAAATTTTACTGAAGTAAAAGTACAAAGTATTAGCATAAAAATATACTTAAAGTTCCAAAAGTATAAGTACTTATTATTGCAGATTGGTCCATTTCAGAATAATATAAATGTTACATGATATTATCAAACCCTCCCGCAAAAGATAATCAAAGTTTGTATCACAAAAAGGCAAGGAGTTAAAATAATGTATTATAAGAAGTTGAAGCTTAATCTAACACATCTTGTACCGAGTGCTACAGGTTGAAGTGAGGTCTCATTAATAACCATCTGGTGGAAGTGGAGAATGGAATGCGTGTGACCGGATAACTTTGCACAAACATCAATCACAGCAGTAATCTTATTAGAGGACAGACATGTTGACATGAACACTTCCAGGAAATATATATATTTTTAAATCAGACAGCTATTTACACCGGCGCTATTACATTTAAAAAACAGCTACCAATACAAATTAAATATGAAAGTGTCCTTGAATGTCACTCCAAACGGAGACAGGCAAATCCAGGAAGACAAGATAAACAAAGGAACCAGTAATAGCCCACCTGTATGTTTAACATGCACTCCCTCTACTGTTGAACCATAAGGAACAAACAAATACAGCAGGTCACTTCTTTGTGAATAGAAAATATCGTTTTATCAGGCCATGAACAGCTTTACTTATAAAATTATCACACAAGCAGCATACCTGTACAGTTCTCTAAAGCTGATTTTCCACAGTTTTGATTTGCAGATCATGTCCTGTGATGGAAAATAAAGCTATGCAAATATAAAAACTTGTATTTATATAAAAAAACATGTATAAAGCCACAGGTTTTGAACAAACAGTCGTATGATTTCACAGTGATAGACAGGGAATGAACATCAATAATTACAGCACTGACATTTTTACCAATATTCTTTCAATTAAACGTGCAGTTAAACAAGGCACGATACAAATATAAACATCAATATCAGAGTGACAGTAGATTTCCAGGCACTGTTGATGGATTTTGAAAAAAGGAACAGTCTCAAAGCACCATAACACACCATGAGATCACACACACAGCATGACCTACAGGGGATTGTGTGACTGTGGCCATGTACTGTAGGTTTATGTGGTCAAGCTGCAGCATTTGCAACATTTCTACAGTCATGGGGGGAAATCACACGTACGTATGAAAATCATATGCTACAAGCAACCATCTCACTGTAGAGGGTTAAGTGTTTGCTCAGTGTTTCACTTAAATGACAACAAAGAACAGAATTCCCTGTATGGATTAGAACATGTGTTCCTAGTGTTTTAAAAACATCTTTAGGGAAACTGGATCTATGTACATCTGCCCTGACTCATCTGGCTCCTGGTCATATAGGAACTGTCTGAACACGTTGTACACCATCTCCCTGCTCAGAGTTATGTTCCTCAGCTGATCCTGGTGGTCTGCAGGCATGAGAAATGTCAGCTGGTAGTCAGCGAGGAGCGACTGGTTCCTGTGAGCAGAGTAAAACAGAAGTTCACACCACTTTTCAGTTAAATGCACAATGACAAAAAGCCCACTCTATTTATGTAGCTGAGGTGTACATTTTAGTGCATAATTATTCGAGTGTGATGTGTGTTTACCGGAAAGCATATATGTCTGCTTTCGAGAAGTATCGTCCGAGAGCAGGGGAGGATCTGTAGAGGTTAGCCAGCTGGGTGGGGCAGGTTGACACAAGCAGAAGCAAACAATGAGGTAAATGGTTTTGGCCGATAAAGACCTACTTTCAATAGACTGTGAGCTCTACTCTGCCACTTAGGGCTCTTATATTCACTGTAAGAGATCAACAAAACAGCTCTCAGCAACAGCAGCTATGAACAGGTTTTTGTCTTTCGGTTGAGAAGAGTGCCAGATTTTTCATCCAAATAATGATCAACTGTGAGTTCTTCTGGATGAAGTTGGCTATGCAGCTCTCTCACTAAATAAAACTAAATATAGAATATAAAGTGTGAACCACGGTTTTAAAACACAGTTAAAAATAAAATGTACATTTTATTTAATGTTATTCATCATAATTGTTATTCTTTTGTCCATAGCTTGTTAATGTATGTTTTTAAATGAAAAAAATGATGTTGCTGGTCATGAAATGTGCAACACACTGTAAATAGTGCCTCTACAATGTCATAACTATTAAGTTAGTTGTTACATGGTTATATATATTAAGCCATTATATGGTAGGCATCACATCAGTTCCTTATTTGTCATATAAAGATAGACACTGATATAATAGAATGTTTCTAGTCATATGTTATATTGTTTGTTACTTAATATACTGAATTATAAATACCACAAACTGATAGGATTGTATTAAGTACATCATTTGAAATACGGGTCATAAATGGTAAAAACCTTTTCTCGAAGTTCACCGGCGAGTGTTAGGCTCTCGTTGGAGGACATGGTGAAAAGCTCCTCTGTAAAGACCAGATTGGGCAGCTGAAAGCTCCCATTGAAATACTGAGGAACTTTAAACGTCGAGGGATCAAAGATCTCATCCTTGTCCTCGTGAATCACTGTTCAAAGAAAGAAAACGAAAATCTGTCAAAGCCTTGACACAGATCAGATCATAATAAACACAATAAACAACACACCCATCATGAAACCTTACCTGAGCACAGAAGCACTGAAATGATAATCACAGCAGAGATGAGGAAAAATAAGAAGATGATGGCCATCCACAGTTTGACTCTCCAGAAGATAACCTCATTCAGCTCTCCCTTTATCCGGCACACGGCACTTTTCTAAAAGCATAATGAAAGGACAATAGGGCTTCACTTTTTTTTCAAGCTTGAAACTAGCATTTCATGTTGAACATAGTTTAAGAGATAACACAAAAAGCATAGAAAAACTAGTTTATGTAGCTGAACCTTCCTCTTTTGTGCCCGGGGGATGCATGGGGAAATAATTTGTTATCACATTATAGCAGAAATATTACACTTCCTTTATTCCAAGTATAAGAAGAAATGCCCCAGAAACAACATGTTAACATTATAATTTCTTAACTAAGAGTCTCCATACCTCTTGAGGAGTGTGGATATTTTCCAGATTAATTTGAGTTTCCACTGCATGGTCAGAGGCCACTGTCCCCCCATTACAACCAGAAGTCTGAGAAAAAGACACAGCATGCAACTGTCACTCATCTAAGGACAGTGTGTGGATTTTTTTTCTCTGGCAGGAATGATGAAAATAAGTGAGTAAAACAAGTTGTTGCCACAGAACACACTACATATTTATTACATACATACACATACTGAAAACTTGAACAAAACTTTGATTGAAGCTCACCTGTGCAGAAAGCAACCCGTCTTCCTCTCCTACATCAGTGATTCTGTAGGCCGCACCATCTCCGTTACCTGCTGTCACCTTGGAGCAGGCAAATATTGGGGAATAAATGAAATTCTTTGTGCAATAATAATGGTTATATTATCCCAATTTGGGATTAATAAAGTATATATCTATCTATCAATTGTACATAAATCAGCCATTAAATATAAGTTTCATTAGTTAGTTACTTTGAAAAAACAATGAAAGACTAGTTCTAATAGTTAATTATCTTGATAAAATAAAAGTAAAATAAAAGTGTAGACACAGTGATATAGTATAGTCTGCCTATAATTAACATCATAAGCTTGTATTATATTATAATTATTATTAGCCTAGTAAAATATTATTATTCCTCTTCTGATTAGAATTGCCTCTACACTTTTAAACCCTTTGAACTTACCTGTTCTTTAGACAAATATGTTGCTCCATGGTTCCCATTAGTCTTGGTCTGCAGCTCGATGTCCATGCTTGCTTCCCAGTTCCAAATGGAAGAAGTCCTAACCCGGAAGTATCAATAAGCTACAATTTTTAATAATGAAACCGCACTGTCAGCATAAACGTCCCAGATGTGGTTCAAAAAGGCAACAATTCCTCTTAAACAAACCGGTCGCGAGTTCACATTGTAAGGAGTGACAGCTCGTGGGAACGTTGTTGTTTGGTTTTGAGGCGAGGAAATGTGTCTCTTCTCTCACGGCGCGCCCTCTTCCCAGCCTGCCAGGTGAGTTAGTAGGCTACTTTAAGTTTCGCTGCACTGACGTCGGAAGGCGTTATCAAGAAACAGTGGAACGTTAACAGACATGACAACAACGTGACACAACCCCGACATTACATGGAACTATAGTGAGTGTACTGCGAGTCACAGCCAGCCTTACTGTAACTAGTATTTACAGTAAGGCTGGTAGTACAACGCAAGTTGTATTTACTAAATACAACTTGCGTTATGAAGTTAAATAAAATGGAATCTACCGAGCAAACACTTTTCACTGTTGCTAGGTATTTGAAGTGTGCATACCACGTGATCTATTTTTCCCCAGGTGAAGGTGTCGAAGATGTTACGACTTGAATATGCTTAACCAAATGACACGTTTAATAAGTCAATATGGCGGTTAGGAAGTGTTTTGTCAAATTCAAAGAAAGTTTCCTAATTATTAGATTAGAAACGTGTCTACTTTTTACAGTGAATAATGTGTTACGTGCGCGTATCACCTCTTGCTACGCTATACAAATGTTACAAAAATGTACTCACAGTAAAAAAAAATTTTTTAAAGAACAAGGGCTTCTGGATAAATGAACGGTATTTTTTTTTTACATGAGATCTTTGCATTCAAGTTAAATGTCAAAAATACAATTCTGAGGTCAAAACATTTATTTTATGCTGTTTGCAATTCTCAATGGTCACCAGTAGAGGTCGAAAACGGTTAAAAAACTTATTTTTTCCATGTTTTTATAAAGTAGAAATAATGTCCTCAGAAAAAGACATATATGGTCCTAATAAGATTAGCTAATATGTTGATTAAAGAAAATGCAATATATGATATAGGGTGAATTGCCCTAATGTGGGAAATGTTTTGCATTTCAGACTTCGGGAATATATTGCGATATGAAGCAAATACCATAAATCAAAATCCAGTACCATTCTGAAATCCCCCAGGATGTGTCCTAATCAAACCAAAAGAAAAGATGCAGATATTATACTCATACAAGAAATGGTAGACATATCAGTAGTAGTGCCAAATTGTCTCAGACAATCTGCATTTCCTAATGTGGGACTATGCAAAATGTGGGACACTGAAAAGTCTATGTTAAAAAGCCTCAGTCACCTTAATTCATGTAATAAAAACATCTCAGGTCAGTAACACTCAAAGCTAAATGTGCAATACCATGTTCAGCTATGTTACTATAATGTTATTGTTACAACAGAAGATGTTTTTCTTTAAATTGAAGTTTAATGCATCAATCTGGTGCACTTTGAGGGCAAAATTAAGAGATTTATGGATATAGCGCCCAACACTCATATGAAACCGAACTGTATGTATATATTTAAATAATCCAAAAACCATTAGAATATGCTCACAACCAATAACAAATATTTGATAAACTCCTCTCTCCTATCTTTATCTTATAGTCTGCATTCTTTATTTTTTATTTATGCATATTCGACTAATCACTCCCCTTTTAAACTGTGTTTTTTATTTTTTTACTGACCTATAGCACACATTGGAATGATTTGTTAACTTTGGCTATTTTTTACAATGTGTATTGGATGGATTTATTAAATTACTCTGAATATTTGGGCTTAAATTTATTGCCATCTTTTAAACTCCGACATTTATCCCTAACATTATCCCTGACTTTGTCATACCATTTTAACAGAGATGCAGTCACCCCCAATTATGTAATATAATTTGCCCTTCACCTTAAATATCTAAAATAATGCATTAGAAGACTAAAACCCTGTAAATAACCATTGCGCTTGCACAATCCATGCCCTTTTTAGAACTGTCCCACATTAGGCTAATCATACTGTCCCACTTTGCGTAGTATATTTACACCATATTATAATATGTTCTGATGAACAAACATATTATAAACCCATCCTGATAAAAACTTGCAAGATTGTTTTATTTATACGAAATTTAAAACCTTAACATTATATTTGTCAAAACACTATGTTGCTGACCTTTGGGTGGTCTTCACACAGGGTACTTCCTGTTTGAAGGTTTTTACACCCTACACCTACCCTACACCTACGCCCATTTGAGCTTAGGTGTCCCACATTAGGGCGTGTCCCACATTAGGGCAACTCACCCTACTGAGATTTCTTCAAAAATATGTCACATGAGTAATTGCCAATAGATTAGTCTAATCTTCTTATTAGACCTCGGCTCAGATTAAAAATGGGCAGATCTACAGCAGATAATGATGTGACTTCAATACAAATAAATATATCAGGGTGTTATGTGTCCAACCATAACAGGTGCAATAAGGCTGTTAATCTAGAGCTGTGTAAAACAGCCAGTCCTAACACCCAGACACAGCTCTGCGATGTTCGCCCAGGGAAAGTGTTGATTCGCATTTGGGTGTTCCATATAGGGATGCAGCAGCTTAAACAATGCTATCCACTATCAGCTTCAGCAACCTGTATTAACTAACATCTTAACTTTTTAAAATAATAATCTCCCAGGAGATGAAAATGACAGATTTTCACTTCAATAAGGAGAATTTGACTCATTTCAACCCCAATAGTCCTCCAAACACATGCAATGTCATCCTTCCAGAGAAAGGAAGTTTTATTTTCTTAACATTGCTGTGCACAATTGCAGAGGACCCAAGCCTCTTCGCAGTAGCACTGTCATTTTTTGTAGAATACAAAATGAAAGACAAGCACATATATCAAAGGAAAACTAGATTAGCATTGTACATCATTTCAACCTTAAGTGATTTGGTACGAGAAAACATTTCATATATCTGCTAATATATATATATATATATATATATATATATCTGTATGTAGTCTAATAATATTTAGCTTTTTGGATATCAGCATTCAGCATTTCCAAAGTCCTTTGTACATGACAGATACTTCTGACATGTAATTGCACTCTTAACAATGTCTTTGATTTGCAAAGAAGAAAAAGCAATTTCTCGAAAAAATAGGAATCTTCTCATGAAGACTTGATTCGATATGACACAACATCCCTCTTGCGTGATAATGGATGCTACATCAACCTTGATGCTGATTTCCAAATGCAGGGAATAGCTGCTTCTCATAACTCTCCAGTGTTTGTAGACCTGTTCTGAGAGACGGCCAGGAGAGGGCGACAGAGGGACTTATGAAGAGCAGGTACCAAGTCATTTAAACAAATGATCTTGGAGTATTTTAGGAGATTTCTTAATCAAAGCAAAACATAATTTGTTAATTTTCTTTTTCATAGTTGACACCAAGTTTAGCTTCCTTAGTGCTCTTCCTGAGGCATCTCCTCGGTCTCAACCTCGCCCTCTATCTGCATGGAAGTGCTAGGCTCTGAAGGCTGCTCTTCCTCCTCCATGACCTCCACGTTCTGGGTTTGTTCTGCTTCCTGCTCTTCCTCTGGATGTCCCATGTAATCTGGGTCACTCCGTGCTACCTCATCCTCTGTTTGTTCACAGTCCTTGTCCTTCTCTTCAGCTTCATTCAGACTTGCTGGCTGTCCATGTTCAACAACGTGGTCCCCATTTACTTTTGGGCCATAGAGTTCACATGGGGACTGAGCACCCCCGATGGCTCCTATTTCCTCTCCAGTTGACCTTCTGTGCTGTCTTGTGGGTGGGCGTCTTTTGAATGATAATCTTGCACGAGTCTGTGTGGAAACAACAGTTTAGCATAACAAAAACTTTTGATAACTTTGACACTGCTAGGAATCTATATTCAACATCAATGTATTTATATCATCAAATTATTTCTGTCAGTGGCACCATATGCGTGAGAGCGCCGCACAAAATGGTACCTAGGGACTCTAACTAGGCTAAGGGGATTACATCTTCAATCCCCCATCGCAGCAGCACTCATGCACTACAGGGGTATCTTGGTCCGGCTTATCCAAGGACTGCTTGAAGACAAGATGCAGAGCACACGCTGAGAAATACGTCAACGAGGAATGGGACCATGTGTCCGGTTGTGACGACACCTCTGTCGGTGGATAGCGTGAGAAGCACATAAGGGGCCTAAATATGGCAGCGGCTTGTGTTTTTCATTTAATGGCCCAGGAGTTTCAATTTGCACCAAAAAAAAAAAAATGCAAATATGACATTAGACTACTACCAACTCAAAACAAAGCTTAGAAATGATGATATATGGTGCTCTTCAACACGACACATATCACAACAATTCAAGTGCATTATTAGGAAACGTTGCAACAGATAGCTCAGATCTATTCATCCTGTTTACCTTGTTGAAGTTGGGCAGCGGGATGCCTTCAGGAGGGCTGTCGAAGCTGATGGGATCCTCCTCTTCACTGGACAGATGTGAGGTCAGCGGGCTGTAGGGGACAACGGGGGACAACGGGGTGGGCTGCAGCCTCACCTCAGGACTCTTGGGTGAAGGCAGCAGAGCAGTGGGCGACAGGGCAAGATTTGCCTACGAGAAAAAGAAGATCCTGAAGCATGGACACTATACTCTCTTTAGAAGATTGTTTTTTTAATAAGACTAAATTGTAAAACAGTGTAATGTAAATTTAAACATCACTTTTCAAAGTCACATGTTTTTAGAGAGCGAGCCATACATTCTACAATATAGTAATTCTATTTTGAAATATAACAAATAAGTAAAGGGAATATCAATCCATGCCATGTTAATTCAAACATGGATATATTATTAAAATATATTAATTACACCTTAAAATGTCTAGCTTTTTGTTAAAAAAAAACGAGTAAACGGATGTGCAAATAGGACTTTCCTCAGCTTGCACCTGTCACCATCCTATTTTGTAAACTCACCTGCTCTACATACATCCTGTAATTCTCTTTTAGGTGTTACAAACAACACCTGTCATATTCACACTAAGAACTAAAGTACATAAGAAATCAAATTAGTCTCCAAAACATTGTTTAAATTTAGATTAGAGTATCCTACCTCCACTGGGGAGAAGAGGAAGAGGGAGAAGCGGCAGCCCTTTTGTCCCATGGCTGCCCACCGTGTGAATTGCTAACTAATGGAACGATGGTGGTGGAAAAGGAAAGAGAAGTTGGAGCCTCACTAGAGGCTGGGTGGCCTGTGATCCCATTAGCTCATTTATCTGAGCCGATTGTGGCATCCAGGACAAACCCTTCCCCTTTTCTCAGCATGCGATGAGCTCAGGCACCAGTGTCAACTGAACAGTGGGGGGCAGTAATGCTTTACATTATCAAAGTGTCCCAATTATACATACGCTTGACTACTTCTGCCTGTATATTACATCCTATATAATAACATGTAAGACTGAGTCTTGGTGAGAAATTGTTTGGTTCCTATTTCTCTCGCAAAATATTTAAATGTAGGATGCACCTACCTGAAGTTTCTCAATAATGGAGGAGTTCTTGGTCTTGACATTAAAGGGATTTGGTGAGATGACAGCTTTCTGCAAGAAACCAGTCAGACAAATAATGAAAAGACAAAAATCACAAAAACATCAGAACCCCCCTTTTAAACACGGAAAGCTCACCCTGACTAGCAAGCACATTCACCACATTAAGTCTGAATATTATAGATTAAATTGAATATTATAGATTTAATTAATTAATCAACTATTACATTACATGCTTGTTATGTATATATTGTTGCACTACTACTGTGTCTTGAGCTCTGGTTTGTGTGAAAGAAAGATAGGTTGTTGTAGTTTGAACGAGAGCAGCACTAACCCACTGAGGCTCTGACTCAGATCAGGGGAGCACCGGTTCAATTCCACCTTGACAGCCACTGCATGTCACCGTGTCCTTGGGCAAGAAACTTTAACCCAAACTGATCCAATGGAGATTGCCCACAGTATTGAGTGAATAGTTTTGGGTAAAAGTGTCTAACACAAGTAACAATGTAATGTGAACAAACACCTTCCCAGTGAAGAACAAATGGATCAATTGTCGATTTTGCCACAATACACTGTCTACTGTTGAAATATAATCACAACCTCTTAGATCCCATGCAATTTGCTTATCAGGCCTCTAGAGGGGTGGAAGATGCTATCGCAACCCTCTTGCATCTTCTGCACACTCACCTCGAGACGCCAAAAGCCCATGTAAAGATTCTATTTGCCGATTTCTCATCGGCTTTTAACACCATTAAGCCAAGTATTTTAGCAAATATTTTAACTGAAGAATTCTCACTTGAACCTGGTCTGATCTCCTGGATGTTTGACTTCCTCAGCTGTAGATCTCAGCAGGTCAAAATAGGCATGGCACTTTCTGACACAATAACTACCTGGATAGGCTCACCCCAGGGATGTGTCTTATCCTCTCTTTTATTTATTTTATACACCAACTCCTGCATCAGCACTTTTCCCAATAGGCACTTTATTAAGTATGCAGATGATACGGCCCTGGTCAGCCTCCTATTTGATGAGGAAGAGGAGCATGGGCCTGTCCTTGACTTCTTTATTAACTGGTGTGAGAAGTCAAACCTGCTTCTAAACACCTCAAAAACAAAGGAGATGGAAATTGATTTTAGAATAGCACAATGGCCAAACCCTACTCTTTTATTAAATAGCGAGCCCATTCAATGCGTCACTGAGTACAAGTATTTTGGTGTCGTGCTTGACCACAAGCTCAGATGGGATGTTTGGTCTGAGAAAGTAAATGCCAAGTCTCAACAAAGAATGTTTTTTTTACGTAAATGATTGTTTTTTAATGTCGGCAACAGAATGGTTAAGATGTTTTATCATGCTTTTATCGAAAGTGTGCTCTCCTTCGGCATTATGTGCTGGTTCGGGAGGGCCACTGAGGCACAGAAAAAGTCAGTCAGGAGGGCCATAACATTGTCCAGTAAATTGACAGGAATCTCATTTGCTAATATAGAATGCTTATATATAAGGACAGAGTTTTAAAATTGGCACACAATATTGTGAGTGACCAGAGGCACCCTCTTGCCTCTTACTTTGAACTGTTGCCATCCGGGCGGAGATATCGTGCCCCTTATTTCAAAAAGAACAGATCTAGGCTGTCTTTCGTCCCACAAGCCATCAAACTCCTGAATCAATGATGGCTAGGACGCACTGTTTACCCAGCTGGTCTGGGTCTGTCCCCCCTATTTCGCAAATGAGGGCCTAGGCCCCTTGTCATGTCTGCCGATATCTGGTTTTCTTATGTCTGTTTGTTTTTATCTGTGTCTATGTTGTTGTTAGTGATGTATTGTCTTATCTTTTTAAATGCCTTTGTGATGTGCTGTAACCCATTTTCCCCTCGGGGACTAATAAACGAATACTACTATATAATCACAATGAAAAACAATAAACAGATCCAAGCCTGTTTCCTGGACCCTGCCTTTGTGTATACAGAAGACCAGTTTGTAGCGTTATGTGTCAGAAAAGGACGAAAATTACTTACGTCTGATTCTTCATTGTCATCTTTTTGTTTTTGCAGCTTTAGCGAGCAAGGTGGCGTTCTTCGAAATCGCAACTGCAAACAGGAAGCAGAAGGGATGTAAATACAATATAATATCACTATCAATCCATTATGTCTTCACTAATTAATCTATAAGTATGTATACAAAAGTTACCTCGCCCTTTGAGCCGGGCATTGGTAAAATGTGACCTTTGAACATTCCAGCCAGCTCAGCCACAGAGGGCTTGGATGGAGAATCCTTTTGGAAAATAAAATCATTTTTATCAAACATATTATGTTGCTTTGCACATTTAAAACTGGAGAATCTTATTGGAAAAAAAATTGAATTATGGTACTTAGGGGAAGTGCATTTTATGACAATACATTCACATTAAAGGTGGGGTAGGTAATTTTGAGAAACTGGCTCGAGATACACTTTTTGTTATATTCCATGGAATGCTCTTAACATCCCGATAGCAATTAATATCTTAAGTGCTTTGAGAAAAAAATCCATAAAAAAATGTCATCTGTGGAAGCTGTAGCGCTGTAAAAAGCACGACCAATCATCTGAGCCGGCCCGGCTAAAATAACTGGATGGCCTACCTGCCTGTCAGCCTTCCATCTGTGCACAAACTTATCTCGTGCCCTCATTGGTCATGTGCGCGTTCATGTGTGTTGGAGGAGGGGCTCTGTAAGGAAGTAGCAGATTTCTTCTGGCTGTGTATTTTCAAATTCTAGCGCACTCGAGCTGGTTTCTCCAAAATGACCTACCCAACCTTTAGACTTGCAGATTTTGAAGCCATATAAGATGTTTTAAGATAAAGAACACGTTTTCACTTCCCTCTTTTTAAAAGGAAAAAGCAGACGGGTTGAGAAACATAGCAGAGAGGAAGGGGAAAATGGAACCAACAAAAAACAACTTCGGTTCAATGCTGTCCTTGGAGGAACTCATGTCTTCTGCTTAAGAGTGTCTCTTTTGGGTTTGGAAACAGGAAGTGAGCCCCTCTCTGCACAGCTGTTCAACATCACCCTGCAGCCTGTGACAGGAGGATCCTGTACTCGAAGCCTCACACTGTTATCACTTCTTGGCCCCTTTACTTTGGTCTCTCCCACTATTCCCAAGCTGATTGCCAAACTCCCCCCCTCCGTGCTGCCCTTTAATGACTATTCACCCACTTCACATATCTGTGGCCTTAGTGATAAGTAAGCTGAAGGCTGTAATACACACAGATGTGAGCTCTGAAAACAACACTCAGTTTTATTCTGTTTTTTCCAGTTCTCGCCAAATGTCTGCCAAGTGTTTGGACTGTGCTAATTCTCTTGCATCATGTCGCTGTTATTTAATGAGTAGTATAGTACAGTCACTGCGTATGGTGCTCCACCTTTTCCCTTTCTGGGTTCAGTGCTGCATTTCATTTTCATTCTACTTTTATTGACCGCTAAAAAGCTTGTGCGTCTACTCACAGCTGGTAATTCTGTCACATTTCCTGTGTGTGCACTCCTCCCTCTGCACTGTTGCCCATGGAAACATGAATCTCCCAAGATTCCCAGATACAGGCATTCCATATTTTAATCACAAGGCTTTATTTTCCTTTTCTTCCCTTGTTCTCAACATGACCTCACCACCTTGCTACCCCCACCCAAATGTATTACAGCATCAGCTAGCCCTGCAGTGCGTCTCAGTCCTTATCCACATCCCAACCCTTTTCCTGAGTTCTCCCTTCTCATCCGTGATAAATAGTAATCACCAGGGACCACCCACCCTCCACACCATTATTTTGTAACCTCTAATTGTTTAACTCTTTCCTGTCGTCTAAAAACAAATTCCTCCTAAAGAGCAAAATACCTACTGTAGTCACAACCGTGCAGGCAAATGAAGGTTTCACATTTTCTGAAACGTTATTTAAAAGACAGACAAGAGCAATGTCTAACATCTCCCTCTAACATTCACCATTGCTTTCTCTCTTCATATGTTAACTTGTATATAGATTCGTATTGCACTATTCCATTTTTTTCTCACTTTTTTAAAAACCATTATTAAAAACGATTATCCATTTACTTTGAAAACATCCATTTATTGAAAAAAAAAATTGAACAGTATGTTTTTAACAGTTGATTACCCTGAACTTTAAGTATAATTCAACTGAAAAACCAATACAAAAACATATTTAAAAATAATAAAAAAATTAAAATAATAGTTTTATTTCGCTTATGTTGTTTTCATAATCGTTGAAAGCCAAAATCGTATTAGCGATTAAAATACGATTAATTGAGCAGCCCTAGCCAAAATGACATTTTAGATATTTTTATGATTTTAGAAATTATCATACTTGCAAAAGTGCCAGAGCTATATGAAGATGTGAACGTTTTTGTTAGCATTACAAATTCAACAACTTTGTAGTTTAAGAAGAAGTCCTTTCAGATCCTTCCATGTGTCCGTTTCAAAGCCAGCTCTTATCTTTAATTAGCTTCTTCATAGAGAATTAAAATAATGTCAGACTCAATGCAAATACATCACTGCTTCTCAAATTCACTGACCATGCATACAGAATACAAGGTGAGAAATGAAAGTGTATTTAAAATGGTGGAATGTATAACAGGCATCAACACATCCACTGTTTCTTCAGAACTACATTCTAGCTTGGCGTTTTTTTGTTTTGTTACTGCTTTATCTGCTATATTAAAAAATATCAATGTCTTTGTTAAACTTAAATGATTTCACTAAGATGATAAAAGGGACATTACTTAGAGAAAACAAAGGGCCCTCTGTTGGTTATCAGTGTTGTGCATGTTTAACTCAGCTGGGACCCTAGTTCTGTGGAAGAGTGGGAAACTTTGGTTCACTGCAGGAGAGCAGGGCAGACTATTTCTGGGGCTCGAGGCCTGGGAAAAAGCCCCAGAGCTGTGCAAGCAGCCTGGATCGCAGCTCTGTAACCCCTCAGCTCCTCAGAGAGGGTCCCTGCCTGGATATGCTACACCACATCTGAAACATGCTGTAATCTAGCATACAGAGCAGTTGAGCATGTCTAAACAAGGAACATTTTCTTTTTGTAAGTCTTCTTAGAGTAGTGCCTTTTCCATGTGTTTCAAGTAAAAAAATAAAATAGGTCTGTGTCGACACTAAACAAAAACAAGCTATTTCTGAACTCTGACTTTCATGGAAACAAATCCTCAGATGTAGCAAGTTTTAAAGTAACACATACAGTAAAGAGTTAATGCACTGTTATTTAAGACGCTTTTACTTTATATAATGCATAAAGCATGACAGAAAAAGTGCATGCTTGTAGA
The DNA here is from genome assembly GCF_949606895.1 of Notothenia rossii. Classification (NCBI taxonomy): domain Eukaryota; kingdom Metazoa; phylum Chordata; class Actinopteri; order Perciformes; family Nototheniidae; genus Notothenia; species Notothenia rossii. Next base: position 69,541,156 of record NC_136902.1, read on the forward strand.
AACACTGGTATTCAAGGGAACAGTGGTTGCTTGGACGATAGTAAAGAACTAGTTTGAATCGCCAGGCCATTTTGGAAAGAAATAGTGTGGTTCACTCACGGATGACACTTCATTTATAGTGCAGTACATTGGCCCCACTGTGAACACTCAAGTGTGCATTGATACTGTTGAGGTACTGCTGACTGGCTGTCTTTGATGTCCCTAAAGTGGTGGTATCAAAAAAGACACTGTGGCATACAGCAATGAATTATTTGCTCTTAAATCATGCCACAGAAAATGCTGCTTTAATCACATGAGAAAGTCTATCCCCAAACGTGACAAATCAGGGTTGTTTGGTACTATGATGCTTTACTTTTGAAAACCAAAATACTACCATAAATAAGTTCCATAACCATTCAAATTGGCTACAATGCCTTCCACAACATTATAGTGACACATGTTAAAGGATTAATTCACCCACAGATTGACCATGTATGCATCAATTACTCAACCCGTGTTACATAGGATTCTTGAAGGAAACATTGTTTTTCTTGCATACTTTCCTAGTAAACCAAGATTTTAAAAACTGAGAAAAGTATTTATGAATTCAACAACACCAAAAATATAATTAAATTTAACTCACACAATTCATGCAGTCCCATTTAAGTCAGATGTATTTGGTTTCATACTCACTTCTTCTAACTAATGCATTTAAACTAAATGGGTAGATGTCTGGAAAACACATGTCTACCATTTTATGGTATACACAGTATGTCCATACCACCCACTCTTAATAAATGACAATGTTTTTATTATTAATAACCCGTTTTGTTGGTTAATAAAAAAGATGACCTCCAATATGGCTCACACATAAGTACACATGAGCCTTAAAGCCTCTAAAGAAGACTGTGGTAAAAGTTCAGCGTAAATGTGAAGCAGAGTTGCAGGGAAAAGTGTGTGCATCCTCAGTGAGCTGTGTTTGGATAAGTAAAGGTTAATCCCCAAGCAACCAGCGTCTTAATTTCCAGGCTGTGGATGGAGACACGAGGTTTACTGTATGACCGGCAGATGTGGAAGGACAACAGAGACTAACAGAAACACACAAAGCCTGCTATTGTCCATTCCTGTTTCCAGAGGCAAGGAGAAGAAGCACATGATAGATAGTCTCGGTAAGTCCTAACATATCTGCTTGATACAACAACGGTGATCAGAGAGCAAGAGACCGTGTCGTCTGCTATGGAATTGATAAAGATGAAGTCAGGATCTCTACCCCTTCACTAGGAAGTCTCAATCCACATAAGCTCTTGCTGTTGAGCCCCACACAGTAGGAATCTGTCAAAGTGCAGATAAATAAAGCACACCAAAGCAGCTGTTGAGCCAGTGCGTGTTCAATAAGATAACCAAGCGTAATGGCTTCAGTTCGAGTCTGCAGACTTTGTTTTCACAAGTCGCCGTGTTCTGCCAGGGGGAAAACCATCGGAGAGCAGCTCCCTTCTGCCTACACTTGTTATGAGGTAAGAGAGCAGAGAGGCACCTTCTCGCTCGCTTCCTTTCCAGGAAAACATGATGTGTTTTTGGACTGGACCTCATCTGAATATCTCACTTTTCCACTGCCCTCACTGGCACTGCATTTATATATTTATATAAATGTGTTGTGTGGAAGTAGAAAGACCTTCAATCAGAGGAATGAGGTAAATGTACTCTCTAATCTACGAGGCATTACAGCCCCTGCCTCAAGGTAAATGGGAGGTGCTGCAGACTATTAATGTAGGGTGAAATATGGTATAAAAATAATAAGCATCTAGAGAGAAGAAACATAAATCCAGATCACCAGAGCATAGAAATTTGCCTAATAACACAATGAACAATGTGTTACAATAACACAAGAGGTGTTGTAGATATGCTTTTTGCAATTTGACAGGCAAATTATGAAGAGAAGAGAACAGATGAGGAGCCAGGCATCCTGATATTTCAACGAGATATCTACCGTGGCTGAACTATTGTGCAATAAAAAGGGTAAGGTAATGGAGAATGAATGATGGGTGAGAAAAGATATCAGAAAATGTAAACAGCCCACAGCAGACATTACGTCCTCCAAATCTTCGAACGTAAGCAAGAAAACATTGATACAAGCATCTGTTGGGGATTCTACTCGGGTATTCTCATCCACTCTGATCCAGCAATCACAAAGAAAAAAACCATCTGGACAGTGGATCAGATTGTTGACGTAGAGGCAGAGTATCAACGACATGGGATGACTTCATTCAGTAAAGCCTCGCACCTTCCCTACAAGATCCATCGCCACAGGCTTTGGCATCCATTCATTCATGGCAGGTTTCGGACATTGCATAGTTTACAAATATGTAAAAACACTCTAAAAATGGACCACAACGATTTGTTTTATTTTTGATAAAAATGCATTTTGCTGATAACATGGATGATTTTGTCTGCATAAAGAGGGTTTGAAAGAATGTCACCTATAAAGTACAAGCAGCATGCAGCACTTAATGTGTTTGCACTACTTTCTGCCAAAAAAGGAAATAAAGAGCATGGCTCAATGCCACATTTAGAAGAGGGTGGTTTGAGGGGGGGTGCAGGCGGTATGGGTAACAGTTCTGCAGGGAGATTTGGAAACTGGTTATAAAGATCATGATTATGTTCCTTCAGAGTTTCTACCTTGTCTGCACATATTGGCCCTCTGTAGACTTAAACTGACTAAATTCAACTTGTTTGACAATCTGCAGATGTCTGAGGCAGCTTAAAGCCTGACGCAGGCTGCTTCATTTTACATGAGTCCATCCATGACATAAGTTCCTTGAAGCCAACAGCATGTGTGTTTTTCTTTTACAGATCCTCGCTATCAGTTCTCCCACCCAGGCTATCTCTTTGCCCCACACTGCTGCAGACTGAAGCTCAGAGGGGCCGGCCCCTTGTTCTTGATAGCAGGACTCAGAGAAAAACTCACTTCACATATAGTGGGAATGCCTATAATGGCGACAAATCATAAAAATGTTTAAGAAAATAACATAAATGGCTCCGCAATAAAAGGCAAAACCGGAATTATGTATTAGGTTTTATGAACCATTTTATTCGTCGTACAGATGCACTAATCCTCCAACCAGCCAAGTTTCCACGCAGGGAGATAAATACAGGCAACATACCAAAGAGTAAAATAAATTAAAAAAAACTACAAAAAAGTTTGATATTTTAGAATAACCTCAGGGAATCACACATTTACTATAAACTAGTTTAATACTTCATCTGCATCTGTGTACACTGCAATCTCCAAAAAATACTGAGCTTTCCAAGTTTAAAAAACTTATATATATATATATATATATATATATATATTGTTTGTGAGAGTCTGTTGGAAAGTTCCAATGTCTCACATGTCATTCAGAGTATGCAGCAATACAGAGACAAATGTTTGTTACCAGTATGAATCTTAATTGTGAACTATAAGCAGTTTTGTTTTACTTAATTTAATTATATGTATCCCTGAGGCTCATTGAAATATGTTTAATTAATCTCCAAAATGATAAAACATTTGCAAAGCCGTATTTTGAATGTTTTGAAATGTGCAGTGTTTACATTGAACGTAGGTCCTTTCTTTATCTTTTATTAATGCAATTCAACATATTACCATTGCTAACTGGGGATATATTTTAATGTCTAATGAGTTCCAAATAAATTAATATCACCTCAGTATTTCTTAAAGAAACTAAGTTATGTTTTCCGATGAAAGCAACATTTGATAATTCCCCAAACTAGTTTTAGTTTTGAACCTGGTACCGTAACCTGGGAAACTAAATATCTTGTGAAACAGTGCAGACAAACAGAAGTAACTACGAGAGAAATATGAATATTCTGCAGAAACTATGCATCTCTTTTTGTTTGCCTTTCTTGTTCAATTGATTTAGAAATAACAAGCATTGTAAAGTGCTGATTTCAAAAGGGACATATTTTTTCAGTAGATATGTGAAAAGACAGGAAACAAGATCAAAAGACAAATATCAGATAAGAGCAAAGTTGTTCGCAGGATATTCTGATTAAACAAGCCACAACAGGAAGCATCAGGGGAATCTGAGTTTTCGAAGTCACATGAGATGCTGGTTGTCCTATCATCACTGTCTATCCAGCCAATCTTATCATGGCTCAGAGCTGCATTATCTGTCAAATCAGATAACATTAAATACATTCTATACAGCCTCTACTGAGCACAGATCCAACCATAACTGTACCGTGACTTCGAGAACGGGCTTGAGTTTCGTGGGCTTTCCTTGATGCTGATGCTTTACATTCCACTGAGCTTCACGGTCACTTAGGTGTCTGTTTTATGTTAGGGACAGAGTGAACCATTCATACTGCCCTGAAACACATACAGCTTAATATAGATAGAGCTTCAGCAGACACCTCAGACTGCATCCGTCCCTCACTGGTGATGTCTATAAGGATGGGAATACACAAACAAACACTAAATCTGCGACATGGTTTGAATTAAATTCAGGAGAGAACATTTAACCCGTCTCACAAAAAGCAACTAAAATATGATTTTTCACTTTTATAACTTTGCTAAAAAAACAATCCATTTATTTTTTAAATATTTAAAACTGACCTTTTATTCACTTCAGAGTGCTAAATATCTCATGTTTAAGCATGGAATATTTAGGAAGAAGATGCGACTGGTGACAGTGGTGCCATGGGAATTTCAAAATATCATCATGTTCACTTTGCTTCAATGTTTTTGGATCGTAGACCATTGAATCGTCATATCCATACCATGTTTTGTTATAACCCTTATTTTAGCAACACAAAGCTTTAAAAGTAAACTTTTTATTTACTTTGACACTTTCCTATATACTGGTTTTAGTGGTATTGACTGTAACGCAAGTAAGAGCTTATAAGTAGAGGGGATAGAAGCATTAACAATAATATTAATAGTGGGACTCTAGGTAAATTACATATTTTAAATTTGGAAAAGACTGCCTCATTCGCAAACGCCTGGCTGGTAGAGACTGAGTCCCTCTGTTATTGGTCTCTTAACTTTACTATGGATTACATAATAAATGTGCACACCATATGGTTGGCAAGGAGATCCCAAATACTCACTCCTCTAGCTGCGGTGTTGTTTTTCCATCAAAGGAAAACCACCACCCCTAAACCCACAACCCTCACACCCTTACAGAACAAATGAGCATACACACACATACATACATGTACATTACAGTATTTAAACTTTCCAGTTCGTCATCTAAATAGCTTTTTGTTGCAACACAGGAAACACAACATTTTAGAATTTCCATGCGTCAATCTGCTTTAAGGCACGCCTAAGGCAGCTGTAAATTCATTTGAACACAAATAGCTAATTTCTGAAATTAGAAACTCAGCAGAATTTAAACTAATATGTGATGTCACCAGAGGTCAAAGCTGAGGCAATTTTGAAGACGGGGAATGTGAGACTGACTTTACAGACTAGTTTAGTGCTTGTTCGCATGTGCTTTAGGCAGAATGCAGCAGGCAAAAATACCTATCCATCTCAAACTGCAGTAGACAAAAGTGTCTCACTCCAAACAGCTTACATCTGCAGAGCTCATCCATTTTGCATACATTGCAGGTGTCAGATTGTTACTGGTATGGACATTCTCAGACTGAAAGCTAAATATTAGCGGAAAACTCAACCAGGTGACAGATTTCACCAAACTTGTGAATGTGACAAGACTCAATAAGCATTGCTTGGGTGTCACCAATGAATGCAAGCTAACATTTATAAGAAAATAGTTTCTGTTCACAACAATGTCAGTGGACTATTATTGAGTAACTGTTTTGTAATTTCTGGAAAGAAATGTATGTTTTTGTGATATTCTTAAGACAACTTATCGTTTAGTTTAAATGTACATTGCAGCAGTGCTACCGACTTATATATATTTTCTTAAAAACTGGTGAGATTTGGGCTGGGAAAGAAAAAGTTTGAGTCACCAATCATTGTTGACCCTGATGCCTTCCTCTCATTGTTAAACTTAATGGAGCAAACAACTTGAACTCATACAGACTAACTATATCAGAAACAAAACATTTTGTAGGAAATTCACCCCTCCTTCTTCTTATCATATAGTTTAATCTTTTCCTGATTTGGGTGCAGTCCAAATTCTTTTATGGTTTTAAATTGAAGCTGAACAGACCAAAGCCACATCTGAGTCCTAAAGTTGAGTGGTGTAAGTATGCGAGTGTATTTCTGTGGCACATTACTAATGTGCTCCCTTACGTGCTGTGGGGAAAACATGGGTGTTTCTCTTCCTATTTGGCACATGACATTAAATACTGAAAGAACGATGGTAAAGTCAGAGGGAACAGTTTGTTTTGCAAGGAGGAGAGGAGACCACAAACCTGAACCTAAGCTCTGAAGAAGCTAACTTTGTTCAGCTTCAGGCCAAGTTAAGGACAGTTCAGCCTTTGAGAGGAGAACGCATGGCTTGTTAGCTGAGGGTGGGAAATTGTTGTACAGAATAAAAAATTCCAGGTTTACAATAAAGACAAAATCAACTAATTGCCTTTACTGCACACATTCATCATGTAGCCCAGTTATTCCCTAATCAGGGAAGGGCCCTGAGTTTGTTAACTCAATAAATCTAATTTACAATGAAGAATACATAAGGTAGCCTATAGTTGTCTTATTTCTCTTAAGTTATCCTGTTTATATTTGACCAATGTAGCCTTTGTGTTATCTTGAGTCCCTTTAAATACTGTAACTTCACTAGTATTATATGATGTCTACTCTACTATAACATATACACAGTGAACTATTTAGCTGAGTGACATATAATAGAAATGTATATTTAAATGTGTTGAGCACAATGTTTACCTTAAACACATTAGTTTAAATACCTCTATTAAAAGGAAATCACCAAATATCACACTGGAATCAGTTTAAGAAATAGAGATCTCAATTATTTACTGTATACTTCAATAATGTCAGATTAATAATCCCTTTAACTGGAAATTATAATAATAACCTATTTCAGGTCACCTTTGAATCAATTTCACACTCGCTCAGCGCACACACACAAACTGGCAAATAAAATGAAATAAAACCCCTCACGTTGCAGGGCTGATGTGATGCTTGAGAGCGTTGAAAGTCAAAACTATTTTTCCTCTAGTCTTCACTCAAATGAGCAATAAAACCAGCGCGATACCTAAACATCTTCAACTCCAAACTGCAGCTGTACCGATCCCTCAGTCTCAGATGGCGATTAACGGCGGCGGGAAGGTGTCCAGCGACGGCGTGCTCTCTCGTATTGTCCAAAACTCCTCACTGTGTCACCAACTTGCAGCAAAACTGATAAAGATCCTCAGGGTTTTCATGCCGAAAAACCGAGAACTGAAGACAATAGTGCAAGCTGAGTTAGCTATAACGTGGCTAAGAGTCCATTCACTTTATTAATGAATGCTAACACTCAGTTGCTAACAAGCTAATATACACACGTAGATAACTCTGTGACAAACTTTGAGTAGAAATGTATTCAGTTCCTTGCAGACAGCGTGTAGAAAAATAATCCATATGAAGACTGTCGAGTTGATAATCTTGAGACACTATACTTATTTGCTATAGAGAGGCGAAGTCCCTCCCTTTCCGGAGGAGCTCCATGGGACCTTATTTCGGAAAAAATTATGTATTGAAGTCAATGGGGAGAGAAAGATTATCTTTCGATTCCGTTTGAATTGTGCCACGAATTACACATATGATGTTTGTCAATTTAAAAGATAATTTTGCATGTAAAAAATAAAAATGTGTCGTAAAACTGTGAAGTAACACTTTTTTCGTGTGAAACCGCTCAATGAACTACATCTCTGGTCTCGCACAACAACACACGTCACCAGAATGGCAGTCACTACTGTCTTGCCAAAAAAGGGTTTGACTACCCTCACCATCACCACAATGAAACACGTCCAGAAGAATGTCATGCAAAGCATGCATGTCTTCCTTCGATTCCCCCTGAACTGCCTGATCTTTTTAATGTTCAATGTTAACCATTTGTACAGATAGCACAAAAGTAGAAAAGATGGCTGATGCTAATGTAGCGTTAGCATTAGCATAAGGTGACCAGATTTAAAAAATGAAAACCGGGGACATTTTGAGTTTTGCGGTCAATATGTCATTAACATATCCAATTGTCTTCACTGTTAAAGAAAAAAGGGGGACAATTCTGGTTGAATGTAATTCGAACATTTGAACTGTTGGATACAAACAGAAGGAAGACAGCTCATATATGAGACTTCAAAGGTCTTTTATTTTGAAACTCTACATCAGATTGTCCTGATTCTCTCTGAGTGATTAGATGGGGTGTCCTATATTTGTTATTGACCGAGTAATCGCTTTTATTTTGAAGGCAGTTTTTACAAGCCTCTACCCTAATGCATAGGATGTTCGCGCACCGCAATACAACGTGCGGGCTGGCTTGACTGTGTTTTCCGAAGTGGGGGCTGGCATGAACACAGTCTGTTTACCCAGCTTTTCCTGACATGAAACGTTTTATTTCACGTTGCCATGTGTTTTTAACGTATATTAAAAAACGGGGACATTTCCGGGGACAGTTTCAACCGGGGACAGGCCAATACAAACGGGGACTGTCCCAGGAAAACGGGGACGTCTGGTCACCCTACATTAGCATGTCTCCCCGGGGGCATCCGGGCTTAAACGGTGTATTATAGAATGATCCCACCGGTGCGAGAGTACTCTTCGAAGGGTTCACGAAATATGACTACTACTCTTACTGTTTAACATTTTGCTTTACTTAATGTTACTTCATGTTAAAGCTAATAAAAATGACAAGGCTAAGGCTGTAATGCTAACTAACGTGCTTGCTACTAGCTAGTTAGCTAACTTGATCCAGCCACTCCTGGTCCTTTCATCAGACGGGAAGCGAAAGAACGAGCAAGACCCATTGCTGGTATGATTACAACCTGTTACAAAGCACACAGGCATCTTGTTAAAACAATGACATCAGTTATGAAATCACTTACGCAACTCTGGGATTTGTAGTCTTTCTTTGCGTATTTTTCATAGTCTTATATTTCAACAGTGTTATGACAAACTGTGACTTTTTTGACATGGAAATTATTTTTCAAGATTGACAAACATCATATGTGTAATTCATGGCACAATTCAAACGGGATCGAAAGATAATTTTTCTCTCGCCGACTTCAATAAATAATTTTTCAGAAATAAAGTCCCATGAGGTCCACCGGAAAGGGAGGGACTTCGCCTCTCTATTCACTTCCTGCGAACCTCAACCCGCCCCCCTGAACCAATCAGAGACCAGTATTTTCCTCATTCACAAACACTACTTCCTTTTTCAACGATGAACTTTCAAAATAGAACACAATATTTATAATTATACATTTTAGTCTTTTAAACATATGTATATTTTAACCACACTTATTATCTTGTTTTAAATGTCACTGTAAGGGTTATTTTCAACCTGGTTACAATCACAACACCCAAACACTGGCTCTTGACAGACGTGTGTCAGCTCCATTTCCCTTAACTCACACTTTGGTAACTTGTTATGAAGAAGCTACCGCAGAACTGCTACTTTTAAGCCTAAAAACACACAAACTGAGCCCAAGTGTGTGTTTGTTATTAACAGAGCTACACCCTCAGGAAAAATAAGTACAGCCATCCTTTCATAGAGCTGAAAATGTATCATATCACATGCAGTTATCCATTCATTTAAATAATTTAATACAGCATATAATTATTGCTCGGTGTCATAAGTTAAACTATTGTATCAAAAATCAAAGCTATAATGTAAATACTGTCAAGATAATTAAGAGTGTTTTTAATGCTAAAAGTAGCAAACTAAACTACAGTTGCATTGTTATTCATATGCAATGACATATAGGTATGCAACTATTATAATTAATTATTATTTTGAATATATATTCATGTTCAGATGATTTCCGAGATATTGAAATATCGTTTGGTCCATTAAATGTCAGAAAAGAACAACAAGTTTCCATCCTGGTTATTTTTGCCAACCCAACGATATTCAGTTGAAACAGAGAAAGAGGGAGAAAAGCAGAACAAGTCCACGTTGGAAAGGTTGAAAAAGCACTTTGAAATGTTTGCATAACATATAACATATCTTTGCAGCTCTACAAAAAATTCTATAATATTATTTCCAAAAGGGTTGCACTTCAGAGACATTGCCGAAATAACACGCACCATAACAAGCATTATGTTGTTACTCACTGAGATGCTGCAATGTTTAATTTCAAGTGGACATGAATGCACACAACAACAGTTCATGTTAAATACATTTGCTCAAGTGGCCTTAAAGTATACGCTACAACTACGCCCAGAGTCATAGAGTAGTTACCTCCATCCTGGGGAATGTGCCAGAGATCGTCCTGCTTTTTTTCTCTGTATTTCGGCCTCTTGGAGCAAACTGCCTGCTAGTTGAGAGGAGACTGAGGAGAGCAGCGGGGACAGAGAGCAGCTCTGTTTTTATATCAGGAGCCAAACGAGCCTCAAGCACGAGGAGGAGGAGGAGGAGTGGACAACTTTTACGCGAATTTGGCCCCGTCAGCGCTGTCAAGTCACTCATTATAAAACATGACAGTACTTCTGCTAAAGACTTTCAAAATAAAAACGGAAATGAGTGCACTTCATTTTTTAAGTTTGGCAGATTCCAATTGGAATAAGAAATATGAAGTATTTTACTTTAGGTTCAGCTAAATAAGCAGTGCCAATAAACAGCCAATGTAAATCATCAGTTTTCAATGTATCACCCTTGAATGGATACACTAACATCTTGTATCTTTGACAGAGGCTGAAGGAGCTTTAATGCTGGTTGGACTTCAGTAAAACTAATTGCATTTAAAATAGAGAAACAACATTTTTATTTTCACTAAACCTTTCCATCAATTTTACTAATCAATCTAAGCCACATACATGCTTCTTACTTCAAGTCAAGATGGAGAACACCTGCTGTAAACATTTTTAAAGTATCAATCCACAGGGAGTGTAGTGCAGTACGACTTTTCTGCAAACAATCTTTTTGTTTTTTTACTCTGTTAAACGTTACATGCACGTTCCCTTATCATACCTATTTAATTATAGCTACGTTTTCCCTAAATGTTTATACATAATAATACTTTTATTTTGAAGGCAGGATTTTTAATTGGCTGTCTCTGTTTTGACTCATCTGTGTAAGGTTTGGCATCTGCAACTACAACAATGTGCATAATTGGATTCAAGTATAAAATGAACACATAAACATCTACATCTTCAAAATATACAAACAAAAACATGAGCTCAAAAGTCATGGGCCCAGAAATTCAGCCTTTAAAATAGAAAATAGAGAAGAAAGAGCTAAACATATCCATATGGGATTATGCATGGACTTTAGGCTGCAGGATTTTCATTATAGGTGCAGGCCTATATGTATGCATTTGTCTGAAATGTTGGAAGTCTCACTTCCAAAGACTTTAACCTAGCTGCTTTTTCTTCATTTATTTTAAAGGTCCCTTTTTCAACTTTATATTGTAGGTCTCAGATATATACAAAACATGTCTCAGAAGTGCTTGGCTCTAAATACCAAACGAATAGTGCCTTTTAGCATGCCATAAACCCCTCTGTTTCAGGCCTGTTTCAAAAGTGATGATTCTGTGTCTGTAGCTTTAAATGCAAATGAGCAATTGCTGGCCACGCCCCTCTGCAGAGTGTCTGATTAAAAAGAAACACTATAGAGTGCCACAGTGACGCGTCCTAAAACCCGGAAGTAAGTTAGCATTTTACCACTTCCGGTTCCTTCGGCAAAAAAGCAATACAACTTCTCCATAGGATTTTGGAAAATAGCTCGAAATAAGGTCTGTGGTTGACACAAATTTAAGAGACTAAGTACTCCAAAGTATGCGGTGTGAACGCGGCTAATGGTGTTCTAAGGGGGGATTCAGGTGATAAGGTGGGCGGGTGTTACCTTGGTTGGTTATTGGCTAATGGTTGCACAAAGTGGCCAAAATCTGATCAGCTCATTTTCAAACAGGTTTTTATGTGAATGTCACAACAAAAAGAGAGAGAATATTTTTTCCTCAAACTTTCATAATCTCTTTACACAGAGGTGACACATATTAATGTATAAAGTCTTGAAAAAGTGGATGTTGCATAATAGGTCCCCTTTAATTTTGAGTTTTCATGTAAGGATGAAAGATTGTAGAGTAACTCTGCCGTCCTACTCAAGGCCATGAGGAAGTAGAGTCAGTCACTTCAGTGGTTCGTTGGGGGGAGTTGTAGAGAAGCCATCTCATGGATTGTTTTTTTTTTTAACTTGCCAACAACACACCACACTAATGCTCATATACAGTATATACCACTCAATATTCTTTACATAGTGTCAGTCCATGGATAGCATCAACTACTAAATCTGTACACATAAAAAAGGACTTTGACATTTTATTTATTTGACATGACTTTCACATTTTAGTTTATATCAAATAGCCGAAAGCAAGTTCTGACCTGGTTTCACAGGTTTTTAAATGGACAGACTAACAGGTTCTGGTGTTTAGAGGGTTTAAACTCTACCCTCAGGAGGTCAAATGGTCAACACTTCACACACACAAGTAAATATAAATAAGCCTCCGGAAGGCAGGGTACTCTGCCAGTGATTTGGAAACAGAAACAGGGCATTTGCTCTTCTTTGTGAAACATGGTTCATTAGACAATGGAAACGGTTTACTAAAAGATTTAGAAGACAATGTGATTAGTGCCTTTATAAATCAAGCCTATAATCATTATTACTGCCATTATGGCGTTTGAAAGCACTGTGGGAGGGTCTGATGGTTTGTGAAAGCTAAAGACACCTTTGTGTTTGTTCTCTCACTGTCACAGCTGTGACAACAAGTGGGCAGAGTGACACGCCTGGCGCTTTGTGGCAGGGGGGACATGATTGCTAATGGGTGAACTCGAATAAATGAGTTTTCAAGCATTACTTCACACTAAATAGATGACCACCTAATTCCCCTTGCTCTTCATTAAAGCAGCTTTCACAGAAAATGGTTGTCGCACAGTCAGCTCAAGGTGGGAAAAGCTTTGAGTTTGGGGAAAGAGGAGAGAGGAAGAGATGGCAGCGGAGGCCATGAGAAACTAGCAGGAAAGATATTGAAGTACAACAGACCATTCTCCAAAATAGCCTCCATTTGAGTTCAGCTTCCTTTGGCCACATGCAGGCACAGGGAGCCAAACAGGAAGTGAACATGTGTTTCTGATGCTTTTTGGAAATAGGCTGAACGGGGAAACTGATAAAGCTTTCTTACAGGGAGTAGTGAAAACAAGAAGCTTTAAAGGTCCCATGTAATGCTTTTCCGGTTATTACCTGTCCCCTTGTGTGATAGCCTTTTATGCATGTAAACGGTCTGCAAAGTCAAAAACCCTCGAAGTAGACTATCTAGCGAGTAAAACTCTACCACAGAAATGACCTGTCTATGCTGCCCCAAAACGCCTCGTTGGAGATTTTTCTTTTTCCATTTGTTTCTTCCGGGAACCAAGTGACGTAACGACGACCCAATGGACCAATTGGTCCAAATGGACCAATACGCGGAGCCGTTACGTTACGTCAGCGGAGCCATTACATACACACGTTACACACACACACTCAATATTTTCTCAGGCAGCTGCTGCTCCGCGGATTTCTCAGAGAAACGGCGGCGAGGCTGTGAGTGAGTGAGTCTGTGTGTGTGTGTGTGTGTGTGTGTGTGTGTGTGTGTGTGTGTGTGTGTGTGTATGTGTGTGTGTGTGTGTGTGTGAGTGTGTGTGTGTGTGTGTGTGTGTGACTGTGTGTGTGTGTGTGTGTGTGTGTGTGTGTGTGTGTGTGTGTGTGTGTGTGTGTGTGTGCGTGCGTGCAAGGGTGTAACTTTGGTTTGAGAAGTGGGGGGGACACAAAACAGGGGGTCCTCCGCAATGAAAAATGTTCTCAATTTAATTCCATTTCCTGCCTTTCTACAAATATATTAGGGACTATAGTGTTAACAAATCCAAGAAAAATGTGTAGTGTATATAATGAGTGTGCACACTTATCTAGTATCCTATCCATGTGAGTCTGTTTTATTTGTGATGACCTCACATCTAGGGGGGTCCGGGGGCATGCACGCCGGGAAGATTTTTTTCTTGAAATTGAAGTGTAATGCATCAATCTGGTTCACTTTGAGGGCAACATTAAGATATTTATGGATACAGCTCTCAACACTCATATGAAACAGAACTGTATATATTTCAATAATGAAAAAACCATTAGAATATGCTCACAATCAATAACAAATAATTGATATACTCCTTTCTCCATCTTTATCTTACCTAGTCTGCATTCTTTCTTTTTATTTATGCATATTTGACTAATCACTCCCCTTTCAAACTGTGTTTCTTATTTGTGTAATGACCTATAGTACACATTGGAAGGATTTCTTAACTTATTTTATATACAACTAATAGATGGAAATATTCTTTTACATAGATGACCAAACCATTTGAGACCCACTGAGCTAACTTAGACTAAAGTTTACAATCTAATCACTCAGAGTCCTTTACCTCCCTGAGCTGACGTTATCTCTCTCAGTCCCACAGGAGAGGACTCTCCCTCTCCTTATTGTTGCGCTTTCACACTGCAGTACTTTTCCCACAAAGGTTCATCAGAACTTAGTTCATCAGAACTCTTTAGTTCTGATGAACTAAGTAAAGATCGCGTTCACACCGGAATAAGTCCCTGAGGGAGGATAAGGCAAATGAAGCCGCTGACGTCACTTCTTCTTATTCTGGTTTGGATTTACTTGCAGGCCGCAAACAACTTCACGCCGTATACTGCCACCCGTAGTCCCGGTCCGGAAGTCCCCGGAGTTGGGGACTGGCTTCAGTCGAAGCTGCTGGGACTCCCAGCTGCTTCTACTGAAGCCTTCCGAGTAAATCACCAGAACGCCGACACCTCCTCATCTTCACCGCTCCCATGTTTTATTTTGTGTTGCCATAAGTTAGTCTCTCTGCGTCTGTGAGCTGGGCTAATGCTAATGCTAATAATGCTAATGCAAGGATAATAAAATGGCGGCTTCACAAAACTTTTATGGAGTTTTACGAGGCGTGGTTTGCAATCCGCCCAGCCAAACAGAAATCTATCTCTCTCTCACAAGACGCACTTGTGCCACACACACACAGATGCTCCTCCGTGACGATGACCGCTTGTGTAAAAAATAAATAATAAACACATTTAAAAAGTGGGGGGGACACAAACGGGATTTTGAAAAGTGGGGGGGACATGTCCCCCCTGTCCCCAGTGGAAATTACGCCTGTGTGTGTGTGTGTGCTCTGGCTGGTTTTGGGCTGGGTTTCGCTGTGTCTCGCTGTCTCGCCGACCCCACGCAGCAACCAGGAAACCACACCAGTAAGCCAGCTCACACTGTCCGCTCCTCGCAGCAGCGAGCCTCGCAACATCCCGCCAACACGGCACCCAGACCCCACGCAGCATTCTCATCGGTTTGTCATTACTGGTGTCATTTTCTGGTTGCTAACGCCATTGTAACACATAATCACTGATGTTCCGCTGTAACGGTGGTGGACTCATCAGAACAGAGTGGGCGAGCTGGCCAATCAGAGCACACTGGGCTCACAGGGAGGGGAGGGGGGGCAGGATCTCCAACAAGCCGTTTAGGACAGAGAGTGAATACACATACTATACAGAGATGCTGTATGAGAAACCAATGTGAGTTTGGAAAATTGCACAATGTAAATCTATTCTAGTAGATCTCAACAATGGAATTATGATCAGTAGAAATGGCCATATCATGGGACCTTTAAACTAAAAGTACAGTGTTTATGTAGTTTAAAAGCTATGCTTGACATATCTTAATTACATGAAATGTTTGATATTGCTGTAATTTTTTTTTCTTTAAATTATGAATACATACAGTTTGTTTGTCGGACGGCAGTAGTCTTTGGCTCCCTCCTCTGGTGGAAAGACACTGACCGAAATGACGTTGACCTGAGAAGCAGTATCAGAAAATACTAATAACAAAGGAAATGTATCTCAAATTGCTGCATGTTTCATATGGAGATGAATGCAAATGAAAAAAAACATACTGCAAGGCAGCATGACAGTACAAGGGTACTGTACATCAATTCAGTCAATAACTAAACTATGCTAATGAGAAACTGAGAAACAATCACAAAAACATTCTATACAAAACGTAAGTCTGGAACACTTATACCGAAACACTACTTTGTTTGTAGCTTTTGTTAAATTTTTTCTAAATGTTAGACACTTACGGTATTCAAATGACACAGCCGAGAATTGTTTGATTATGGTCAGTTTTTGTCGTTTCTTTTACAAAGAATTTTGAAACCCAAGAACTTCACAATCATCTCTTAGGAAATCTGTATTCACATCTTATCTTCATTAGGAATTATTGTTATTATTCAAATAAATCACTGTCTAATATTGTATATGACAGGTTGAAAAGATGAGAAGAAGGGGTGTTTGCACAGTGATGTCATATGTCTGCTGATGGAAAATAAGTCCTGACCTAGGACCTTGAGTCTAAACAAACTACATTTCTAAGACTGAATGATTTCAGGTGATGTGACGGAGGCCTGAGGGGAGTGTTTACAGCTGTGTACTAGCGGCTCACACACACTCTCTTCATTATCTGTAAAGAAAAATAACCGACAGAGGAGTCGTGCTGCTCGCTGATCTCTCCCTAGGTGAAGGCAGGATGGTCTGTGGCATTATAAGCTTTTAACCGCTGCTTCAGCTCCTCTGGCAGAGTTGAATGGCTCGGTGAAAAAAATGTGTCATGAGGATGAGTCAGCCCACAGCGACTGTCTCTTAGTATTTGTGCAAACCAAGGCCCCAATGATTCATGGGCAAAATCACGACAGTTCCATTTAAGAGACAGAACCTTGAAAACTCTGCGTTTATTTTGGGATTAGACAGTGTTCAGGTTAAAAATAGGCTAAATACTTTGACGTTACCCTTCTTGCCAGAGTGCATGAGGTACAAAAAGAGTACAATTTCTAATAAAAAATGTAACATCAATGAGGAAATGTACAACGTTGTCGAAATTATGCAGGCGGAAGCAATAAAAGAAATAACCAATGCCGCTGCTGACAGCCTAATATTTTGTTCCTCTTTGAAATGCACTTAGAGCAGCCATTACTTTGAATATGGTGATGCAGGGACACTAGCCGCCAGCTTAAATCAAACTCAGAGCCCAGGTAATATAATAGCTGTGTCAGATTACATGATGGCCGGCACGTACGCAGCCCCAAATCCTCAGGGCTCAGGTGGCCTCACATAGACATCAACTGTCCCATTTTCATATTAATCTGCTTTTATGAAGTTTATGTTGCATCTATTCACTGGAGAAATGGTACACAACAAACACAAACACTCAAACATCACACCGGAATATCCAATTTCAGATCTGCACAACTAATGGAGCACGGCTAATAGGTTTACTTGTTTTCAGTTTTTCTTGATTTATGAGAACGACAAACCGTATGATGACAATTGTTCACCATAAATTAAACAAATTCAATCTTACAACAGAATGCAGTTCAGACTACAATTAAACATAATAAATGAGGACTCATTTCAAATGTGGCACACACATCATCTGTCATTAACAAAGAGGTAGCGCTTATTATTATCAGCTGATGTTCAATAAGCACTTACACAATAGGCGACTGCATATATGAAAAAAAAAACATTAGCCCAAAAAAATTGCAACAAAAGGTTTAACTGTTTTGTGTAGTATAAGGTGTCCCAAATAAATGATGAAGGAGTTAGGGTATTTTAAGGAATTTTCGGCCATCTTGAACGCCATCTTGAAAATTACACATTTCTAGTCGTCAGATTTCTTTGGACTTTTAGTATGTTATTAAGTACACCTGATACTACAATAATCCATTGAAAAACCTTTTGTTGCAATTGTGTTGGGGTCAAGCCATATTTGCAGCTGACTACAAAGCAAGATAAACATGTAGCAGCACACACTGTCGAGGTAAATACTTCTACATTAGGTGAAAACACTGTCTATATGTGATCAGAATGCCCCTGTGTGAAGCAGACTTTGCATTGAAGTGCAGTGGAGCCCTCAGCCCTGTTTTCCCGCTCAAAGATACAATGGAACGAACATCTCTCAACAAGGTTTCGCTCAACTCCTGAAGCGTGCAATCTCTGAAGTCAATCAAACCTGTTAAAATCACTGCTCATGACCCCCTCAGACCCCAGTCAGGCTCTCATTCAGGGTGGAGATGTGGTCGATCACGCTGAGCTCCCTCTGGCCGCGGCGGGCTTGTATTTGCCGCTGGTGCAGAAGGAACAGGCGTTTGGCCGCGGCCCGGTACTTCCGGGACATGAGGTTGTAGACGACGGGGTTGATGGAGGCGCTGAGGTAGCACAGCACCATGGAGGCCATGTTGAAGTTCTGGCTCAACATGGCTGTCTCGTAGTCGTCCACCTGGGCAAACAGGTTCCTGCCAATGTGATAGGGCAGCCAGCAGATGATGAAGGCCAGCACCACCACCACTGAGGGGGAATACAGTTAGGAGAGGGAAATTAGTTTAAAGGAATAGTTTGACTTTTTGTGAAAAACGCTAAGATGAACAGCTATTCTTGCTTTGTCAGAAGTTTAAATAAAAATAAGAAACAGAATATAAAGTTTGAATTGACAATACAAAAATGAAATTCAAGCAAATACAATACCACATGTTTTCTTATCGCCCATAAAGCCAAATGTAGAGCTTTAAATGTGATAGGATCAATACACACTAATCTTACATGAGGAATAAACAATATTATAGCATCTCTCACAGATTATAATGTATTCTGTTTTTTTTAATAATAATAAGTTAATGAAAAAATGTGTCTCGATCTTTGAGCACAGTATATGATTTATGTTCTATGGTCACCCTTTCATTTTATTAATGACCAGTGGCAATAAACATCAAAGGAACTTATCTTTAAACCCACACACACACACACACACGCACGCACGCACGCACGCACGCACGCACGCACGCACGCACGCACGCACGCACGCACGCACGCACACACACACACACACACACACACACACACACCACACACACACACACACACACACACACACACACACACACACACACACACACACACACACACACACACACACACACACACACATCCTCCCTCGCTCCTTAAGTGATGCTCTCCTGCAATTGGCCCTGGCAACAATGAAGTCATATTTTCACAACAAAGGCAAGTGAGCAAGCTAATTAGATCATAAGCGCAGCTGACATTTTTTCCAGAAAAGAACTTAAATGTATTTAGAATTTAAAAGATAGAAATGTCAGCACAGGGTGAAGTAATCCCTGACTCACTGGTATTGTTTTAGAAGTCCCTGCAAATAAAATGGCCATCAATTTGTCTAATGGAGCCAGTCATATCTGGAAGGATGTTAAAAGTGCGTTAAATAATTAAAAGAGAGGTTTTTCTGGCTACACAAGACTAATTATTTGTGAATAAACAGAATCCATGAATCAAAGACCTACATCATGGACAGAGTGAACAAATGATCATTGAGTGGACTCCTGGATATGTGACGCCAGCGTAATACAAAAGGAGCCCAGGAGTATGGGAGCAATTACATTTCCATTATGGTTGATTTATGAAGACCTCTGATGACAATCCAATTTGGGATTCAACAAATGTGGATACAAATGGCAGCAAGTAGGACAACATGGGCTCTGTGCAGCGTGTGCTCAGCTAATGAACTGCCTTTATATCCTAATGGATACATCATGATTCAATATTTGGTTAATTCAGATTGGACTGGCCATGGTACTTTACTATCAAACAGGGTTTCCTGCGCAATAAGCCAGAGCTGTGTATTACGCCAATCAGCATGTGCAGAGCATGTATAGCCTCAGACAAAACAGAATTATTATCAAGCTTGCAATTCTCAAACCTGCCGGATAAAAGCAACACAATTCCCTGTGAAAACAATCTTAAAAAAGCTGGGTTTAATTTAGTACAAATCAATATATATTATAACTAGCTTAATTTGCTAAAGCAAACACAATAGAGGCGGTGCAGTAAACAAGATATTCTTGATTCTCCGTCCGCCAATTATATTGCAACAGCAACAATGAAAGTTAGATTTATTGTATAAAAGAGATGGATTTGTGCTTTAGGCTTTTGCTACAAATAACGTTCAGGTAATGAAATTCAGAGAAAGGTTTTTGAAAGTATAGGAAAGAAGTATAAACCACCGCTCCTCCTACTAGGATGGGTTAAATGCAGAGGTCAAATGTCACTGTGTGTGCTGTGTGCATGTATGTGTGACCATTAATTAAGAGGGTTTCATCCTCCAATTATATCTATCTATCTGCACTCACCCAGGATCTTGACTGTTTGCCTGTGAGACCGCTCTCGGGCCAAAGCGCAGGGGCCTTGCAGGTCCATTTGGCTTTTCCACAACTTGCATCCGATGGAGCCATAGAGGAAGATGAGGCAGAGCATGGGGGCAGAAAAAGTAGGTGGTGGACACCCAGAGCATGATGTGCAGCTGCCCAGAACTGATGGCGTAGTTGCTGTGCTTGCACTGCCCTGTGTTGTAGTCCGGGTGTGTGTCGTTGTCATACTCCACCCCAACGAGGAAGAGCGTTGGAGCGGCGGACACCAGGGCAAAGACCCACAGGGCGAAGATGATGTACTGGACCCTGCGTCGGGACACCTTGCTCCTGAGGGGGAAACTGATGGCCAGGTAGCGCTCGATGCTCAGGGCCGTGATGTGCAGGATGGTGGCCGAGGTGCAGCCTTCGAAGATGTAGTGATAGAAGCGGCACACCACCTCCCCGAAAAGCCAGGGCACGTACTTCCACAGACGGTAAAGGTCAAAGGGCAGGCAGAGGAAGATGATGAGGTCGGACACCGCCATGCTGGACAGGTAGAGGTTGGTGGTTGTCTTCATGTCCTTGAAGTGCTGGATGATGAGGATGGTCATGGTGTTGCCGGTCACCCCGATGATGAAGATGAGGATGCAGATGACGGTGACAGGGATGAGGGTGGAGGTGGGGAAGAGGGAGCCCTCGTAGTGATGGTCGTCTATGTTCAACTGGTCCATGGCCTCTGCTCCCCCCGCATTAAGGTCCACCTGGGGTCTGGTCCAGGGCATGCCCACTGTCACTGAGTGTTGGCACAGCAAAGGGGGAATCAACACTTAAACAAGGAAAGAGAAATGAAACCATTAAAGGACTAAACTGGGGTTTCTTTTAAACTTCACTATATTTAGACATTTCTCCTGTCAGGGTTTATCGTTTTTTGTAGTTTTGTATTCATTTCACCTGGATTCATCTTCTTATTTATAAAACATGCATTTTCAAGCAGTTGGACTACCTACGTTGTAAATGTATTATCTTTTTAATGTACACACTACATCTATTGCGTGTCTGTCCGTCCTGGGAGAGGGATCTGTTGCTCTCCCTGAGGTTTCTTAAATGTTTCCCCCATTAACTGTGGGGTTTCTTTGCAAGTGTTTCCTTGTCTGATGTTGGGGTCCAAGAATAGAAGGTGTATTCTGTACAAACTGTAAAGTCCACTGAGACAAATGTAAAATGTGTGATATTGGGCTATATAAATAAACTTTGATTGATTGAGACCAATGATCATAAGGTCTGCCTTCTTTTCATTTTGATAGAATTGATAACTTAAACGTGAATTTAAATAATCGCACCGCATTTCCTTCTAGCAAAAGTGTTGACTACTGAACTCAAGTGCTAGAACTTTTGAATGGAAACTGGTAGATGGCTTTTTTCTTTAAAATAATGTTAAATACAACAACAATATAAAGTAAAAGCAGGTTGTAGTAGAATGAATAAAACATGCATTTGATGCTCCTTTAACTTTTATACCTAAAAGTAGAAACAACATCCTTGTGTGGAATAAATAATGGCGGTTGACTTTACCTGTGAAACTCAGCTGGATCTCCTAAAAAAAGGTTTTTTTGGTCTCTGTTGCGTTGCTGTGTGTCGATGGCGAGCGGCAGCAGGGTCTCATGAAGTGGCAGAGCCGGTTCCTGGCGCTCAGTAACCAGGAGAGCTCTGCTGCGAGATGAATAAGGGAGCACCCCCTCCACACCACCACCCTGAGGTGTGTGTGTGTGTGTGTGTGTGTGTGTGTGTGTGTGTGTGTGTGTGTGTCTAACTAATCAAATGATGATGAGACGGATGATGGTAAAAGGCTTATGGTGGAGGGAATACGATTGGAGGACCCCCTTCCATCACTGCTGCTCCTCTGGGAGAATACATATAGATTAAGTACCATACTAATTTGAATTGAGTGTAAATACATGAGAAAAACACATATGAGGGATGTAGGTTTATTAATTGATGCATCAATCACTGAAAGCCCAGCGTGTTTGCTGAGCTGTCTGGGAGAAGTCACTGAAAAATGAGTCCTGTGTTTGCCTAATTGTCCACTTGCCCCATCCGTCACTCTACTTAGCTTCATCACTCCACACTCCCAACGGCACTTCTCGTCTTCGTCACTCCCACCTTACCTACCAGGCTTGTTATAATAAACTCAGTTTCATCTATGCTGGTTTAACAGGAATGTCATCTTTAAAGAATGTCCATAAAGTTTAGTTGGTGGTGAGAGCGAGTCTGAAAAGGTCAAAAGTTGTGAGAGTTCTTCCACCTGGTTTTCTGTTTAAGAATAGAAGATTTAATTCAGTATGACCTCCGGTAACACTGTTCTTCACTTCATATCCAACTAATCCACAAATTCTGAGGTTTTCAGTCTGATTTGGATGAAGAGAAAGTGTTGCAAGCCCTGCAGATTAATATGAGAATAATCATTTATGACTGTTTGTACATTTTCTTCAAATAATTGCATTTCCTATCTAGTGCTGCAGGCTGTGAACATACCACTTTCAGATTTTCTCTCCCTGATTTACAGGTTTTCCGGCTGTGTCCAAAGAAGCATTAGTCACCAAAGCCTGGAGGGCCGTGCTCTGTTGGTTCAGAGCCACCATATCCATTAGGTCTAAATGAACCTTTGTAAGCAGAGTCACACTGACACCGGCTGTATCTGTGTGTTTACACTGAGCTGATCCCCAGCCGGATGCACCGCTCGGACTTGAGGGGCAGCAGGAATGTCCCCCCCTCTTTCAGTGTTTACTCCTGTCAAAGAAACACGACAGGGAAAGCTTGTTTGTCCCCTTTTTAAGAAATGGGTGACCAGTGTGTCTCTCAACAAGAACCAATGATGTACACAGAAGAGTGAACGGAGTAAGCTTACTTAACATTAATCATGGCTCTCCTGCTCACAGTTAACAGGAACTCTTGCATCTCCAAAGGCTTTCATTCAACAGTTTCTCAAATACTGTCAGTCCATTTTGTGGCGCTCATCTGATTCCTGTTGCTAAAGGTTGATTGATTAAACTAAATCATGGTCAATAGGGATAAACTTGTATTTCCCACAGCTCTATTTCTTGGTAGGAATTTAAATTTTGAACTACTGGTCAAACGTGACCAGCAATGACAGACATGGCCTATTGTTCTCTCAAGCATTTTCAGATGATTTGACCCATTTGAAAACACTTGATAGAAAAGGAAATTATGAAGTAGCATTTTTGCTGATGATCAGTCTTTCCAGGCTTTAGTAGGAAAATGCTCTCAGCTAGATGTCATTTGAACATAAATGTATGATGATTTGAAAAACAACAAGGCTGAAACTCAGCATAAACCATTGTTTTCAATGTCCATGCATCATGGCCAGTTACCACCTGAGATGCTGTGGTCACTTTTCAATTTACAATTTTGTTTCTAGTCAGTTTGTTCCATGGCTAATTGGTGTTCTGTCCGACCAAAAGCGCAAAACCAAAGAAATATTCTACTTATAGTGACGGGAAAAAGTGAAATAATCCTCACGTTGGAACCAGTGAATATGTAGTGTTCATTTCTTGATTTATCACTTATGTAATGAATGGATCATTAGAATAGCTGCCTTTTTTCATATTAATATAGAAAGATTAGATTGTTGAACCTTGATGAGTAATCCAATGACAACAACAAAGGCTAAAAATCAAACACGATAAAGAATTATAAATCTTTTATTGTGCATGGATCCTTTGTAGATATCATGACTATACAGATACACTTTAGATACATATCTATGATTATACATTTTCCCATAACGAACATTTTAAAGTGATATGTCTGGTAGTATGTATAGTATAACAAATTTTCATTTTGGAATGTACGGTGTATGAGGTAACTGCAAACATTAAAATTACATAAAAATGGTCTCTATTTTTGTGCATATTTTACTCATTTTTGTAGCATTTTGTTAATCTCCCCAACCAAAGGTAGTAAGCCCAGGGTGAAGCGGTGTTAAAATGGCACACGTTGCAATCGCTATCAAAAATAGGATTTTGAATTCTTTAAATGACAGAGCAGACATTTGCAGAATGTCTGAAAGACCAAATCATGTAATTATCCAAGACGTTTCGCAAGGTACCTGCATTTCATTTTTACGGTTGCAACAGCAGTTATCTTCCCAAAACCAAACAACACTAGACCCTACAGCCAGATCACCACTGAAAACTCAGGGTTAGAAATCTGTTACAGATACTTAACACACAGAGAAAAGGCAAATTTAGATTCACAGGAAGTACATGATATAACACATTTTGTATCTGCCATTTGCGTTCCATGATTCATGAGTACTCAGGATGTATTATTTTCTCTGGAGAGTATTAACTTATATTACTTCAATATTATAAAAAAATATACTTCACACATGTATGACCTGACAAAAGAAATCAAAAGAAATCATAAGTAATACATATAACTACTTTCCATTTCTCTCCTGATTACATATGTTTACTATCATCAAATAAATGTTGCAAAATAAAAGTAAATAAAACCCATTTTAGAGTCGTCTAACACTAAAAAAAAGAAATCAAAATTTAAAGAGAAATTAAGAAAAATCTCCCGAGATTTTTTTCCTCTCCAATTAAGGCCTCTGAAACAACTGGTACATACTTTTTTTTCTCTTTTTTTTTTTTTTTTGCTGAGAAAGATCAGCTGTTTCAGCGACACATTATGTGGTACTACAACTTTTAAAACACCCAAAACACAAGTAGGGTTGCACAATCTCAAAGTGTGTTCTATAAAATTCATCACAAGACCAAGACGCAGTCAGTCGAGGTTTTTTCTTCCACTAAGGTGCAAAATCAATTACTGGGGAAAAACAAAAAAAGAAAAGAAAACATACAGGTAAGCATACATTTTCTGTGCTGAACAACAATATTTCGGAGTAAAGCAGCAGTATAACTATATGATAGTAAAAATAATTATAATTCACTGTAAGCTTGGTTTTTGTTTGTTTTCTATCTTTATAGTGAGCATTTTTTTTCCTCAAACTTACAGGTCCTCGTGTCTTCACTGTACAAAAATATACTAACATTTCTCCAGTCATTTTTGCATCCTTAAACATTCTGAACATCAAAAAGGTTGGAAAGTGCTAAATGAACGCTGTCTATCGCGTGAACAAGATTTTCATTTCAGTTCCTCCTCTCAATAAACCCACCTAAAACTCCAGCAGGGGGTTAAGTCCCCCTTCATCTGGCCCTAATGCCCCCCCCCAGCCGTGTACTGTGGCACTAAACTACATACAGTATACACATCTGGACACACCCCCCACTGTGCAAACACAGGCCCACCAGGTCCCTGGATCAAAAAGCACATAGGCTAAAGACACACCTACATACTATTTTTGGAACACATCTATCAAAAAACAGGTTGATACTGGACACATAAATGGAAATATAAATAATGACTATTTCTATACATATATATATATATATTCTGTGTATCTATATATATTGTAATCAACAAGTACGTGAGTCGAAGCGGCCCTTCTCCCCTCTACCCATTTGCCTCTTCCAAAATGAAACCCTGCTCTTTTCTGACTTCTTTTTCACGCATGATCATGATGAAACAGAAATGTGAACTGAACAACAGATACCACAAAGTGGGGAGGGGGCGACGAAGGCAGGAGAGGCAGAGAGTTATCACAGGTGCCAAATAATTTGTTACATCTTCAATTTTTAACTGCTATTCAGCTGTCACTCACCAGCCCACCTTCCCGCTGCACCCCAATGTGGAAAATACAATTATTCTGTTGACAGCAGGGGGAGAAAACAATAAGTACAAAACGAAGAATACAAAACAACAGAGAGAGAGACAGAGGTGGGGGGGAAGAATAAAGCTATAACCCTGTAGCTGGGCGGCGCAAACTGCTTATTTAATAACAAAGTACTGTATGACGAAAGCGATGAGGATGGCGATAACAGCGAACACCATGAGGAGGAGGAACGCGCACTGCTCGTCCGTCAGGCTCCGCCTGGCTCGGTTGGATTCCACGCCGGCCCGGGACCCCGAGCCGGCCGCACCCCCGCTCACCGCCACGTCGCTCCGCTGGGGGGAGAGGGTCACTGTGGGGCTGTAGGGGCCGCTCAGCTCAGGGGCCTCCTGGCACTGTCTGATCGCACACACCCGGAAACGGTAGTCGCTGTTGGGCTGCAGGCTCTGGACATGGAAGGATGTTGCAGAGCCTTTGTATGACTGTAAAGAAAGGAAAACAAGTCTGATTAAATACTGTAAATACAAAAAGAGAGCTTAAAGGTCTCCCAATATACTATTTTTAGGCATATATTATAGGTCTCAGATATATAAAAAACATTTCTATTAAGTGTTTTGCTCAAAATACCAAACAGATCACCCATTGTAGCCTCATACCCCTCTATTTCAGCCCTGTTAGAGAAGTGCTGATTCTGGGTCCATAGCTTTATAAATAAAGAAAAAAAAGAGAGGAGAGCTCATGCAGGAGAATTGTACCCAGTTACTCAGCTAAATGCTGCCGTGATTAAACGCCGTATCATGTTCCAAACCAAATTAAGGATTATTTCTGAAACAGTATGGAGCCACATTGCTTCCCTTCTGATAAAACATTGCATTTGCTTTTTTCCTCCGCCTCATGGTAGTAAACATGGGCTCAAATATCACATCGTTTCTTTCTCCCAAGCAGTGGTGGCTTTAGACTTTTTCGTTGTCAGTCATTTTGACGGACGGGATTGTAACATTTCCATCATAATCCATTGGGGGGGGGGGGGGTATTCGGTTAACGCGACCACTGCTCCCAAGCCATGTTGTTGCCATTTTATTTTCTGTTAAATACGGTTCGTTAGACCCAATTCTTCCTGACAATTCACAGTGTGCCGCTGCCCGGTGTAATTCAAATGTACCGCCGCGCGCAGCACAGACACACAGCTGCTGCCCGGCCGCAGCACCGGAAATGGAACTGCTGGGAGAAAAACTGACTATCAGAGATGTAACGTTATCTTTGATAATATTTCGTCTCCTCATTTTTTGTCAACGAAAGTAAAGACAGATTTTGGCATAGTTTTTATTTAGTAAACTACATTTTCGTCTCGTCACTTTTCGTCAACGATATTGCATGATGATTTTGTTACAGTTATTGTTTACTGCCGTCGGTGCCGTCTCGTCATCGTCTCGTTTTCGTCATGGAAAAAAAGGTCGTTGACGAACATATTTCGTCATAGTTTTAGTCAACGAAATTAACACTAGCTGTGGAATTTGCAATTTTGTTAAATTGTTTCGTTTATTAACGCTACAACATAGCGTTTCGTGAGGCGGTTGTCATTGTTGGATGAAAGGCAAACGGCTGTTTGCTGAGGAGCAGAGCACAGCGCAGCAGGCACATTTTTAAAACGCGTGCTGTACATGCAATAACAACACTTTACTGCGATAGCAAAACAGAAGACAATACATTACAACAGCAAATATAAAAATCAAACACAGGGAAATGTCAGGAGTCATGCTCCGCTCTGACTAGAAGGCCGGGGAGAAGAAGTGAGTCTTTAGAGTAGATTTAAAAAACCCTAGTGTCTGGGCCGACCTCACATGGAGGGGCAGACTGTTCCAGAGCCTAGGGCCAGCTGGTGCGAAGGCTCGGTGACCTCGGGTTTTGAGCCTGGTCTTGAACACTACCAGCAGCAGCTGGTCAGCAGACCTTAAGACTCTGCCAGGGGTGTAGCGATGGAGGAGTTCTGCTATATAGGCAGGAGCCAGCTCATTTAGGGCTTTAAAGGATAAAAGGAAATCAATTCTGAACCCAATTGGAAGCCAGTGCAATGAGGCCAGAATTGGGGTGATGTGGTCACGTTTTTTGTGGCCAGTCAGAAGACGCACAGCTGCGTTCTGCACTAGCTGCAGGCGTTTAATTGACGCCTGGTCCATACCCACATACAGAGCGTTGCAGTAATCCAGCCTTGAAGTTACAAAAGGCGTTAATAACCCTTTCTAGGTCTTTAAAAGATAAAAACGACTTGGTCTTAGCCAATAGTCTTATTTAAAAAAAGCAGGTCTTGACTATGGTGCTGACCTGTTTATCAAATTTAAAAGCGCTATCGAAGGTCACTCCAAGGTTCATGACAGAGGGGAGAATGTTTTTATTGAGAGCCCAGAATATTAACCGGCGAGGCTAGGGACTTAGTAATAGGCTTTACGACAGACTTTCGCACCACCTAACCATTCTCCAAAATGTTTTTAATACCAGGGGTAACCGGCCAAGCGCCGGGCAAAAAACAATCTTCAAATAAAAGAAAGTCACCGGAGGAGTTAAAGGAGAGTTACAGTGAGTATGAGAAGAAGAGGGAGAGACAGTTTCAGCCACACTGGCTTGATGGATGGAGTTGGCTTCAATATGATGCAAACATAAACAAGGTCTTTTGTCGGCTGTGTACATCAATGCCGACTTATGCTGACAAGAAAGTGAAGAGTAGAAAATATAAAGGTATATTCGCTTTAGGGAAATGTCCCAGCAGTTTAGGATAATGAAGGCTCTAATCTATTACATAGCCATTACATGTCTAACTTCTAATGACAGGAAGGCAGAAAGCGCATTATACAAATAATAATACTCTTGGCAGAAATGTGACCCTCCTCTTTTTCTTTAACAATGACCACAATATAATCATTTTAATAAACCAAATATGAACAATTGAGGAAAACGAAGAAGAACTGATGAGACAAAAGTAATACAAGAAGTAATGTAGTTTGTGCATAAATTACTGATGCAACAAATGTGTTCATTCTCTTCATTATTAGAGTCGATTCTTTGGACGAATGCTCTTGGGCCATTTGTTACAATTGTGGGGTCAGTGACTATGAACATCTACTGGCCCTACACATATTTATGTATAAAAGACATCAAAAAGTGCATATTGCATAATAGGGGTCCTTTAAATGATTTGGTTTTTTGTCTTTTTATTAAGAGACAAATGATGAGTCTGTTGTATCTTTCATCATGATGTTTCTGATATGTCACTGAGGGATTCTGTAATTCAGCTGCTTTAAGATACTAGCCTGAACCTGATGACCAATATTGAATTAAGATGGTTGAATTGGATTGAACTACTGGGAAATAAAAGCAGGCAAAATCATTGGAATCGAACTGCTCATTCCTGACAGGATGAAATTGCCTTTCTGTTCTTTCAATTGTCAGGTATAATGGGAAAATACGGTTATGCATCCTTTTTGAGCTTTGACTATTTTTCAATTTACAGACTATTTCCTGATTTATTTGTAGGAGTTATGTAATGTGTCACCTTGGATGAAGGGGGATGCCATCTGCCTTGGCTGTTTGCCCAGCCAACACACCCACATGTTTTTAGAGATGCTTGTAAACCTGCACTGTTTGTTTGTACACACACACTGTTCCGATTCTATTTACTGGGTGACCTTTTGAAGGTTAGCCTGAAATTGTATTTATCAAATCCCCAGTTGTGATTGGTTATGAATTGGGTATGTAATAAAAAAAATATAGGCGACTAGGCCTTTTTAAATTAAAACATTTCAAAGGGTCCTTTTTACACACGACACTATCCCTGCAGGTGCAAATAAATGAAACTAAACCACCTCAAATAAACTCCTTTCCGCAGATTCCCCTTTCTTCAACATGAGCTTTCGAGTTGAGGCCACTGAGACTGACAATAGGCGTGGAAACAAATTCATGCAGCATAGCAACCACACATTTCAACTCCCTCATTCAATAGCCATGTATGATGAGGTTGGATTAGCATAAGCCTGACGTGGCCATTACTCCCCGTTAACATGGCTGGAGGCCACTGAGAGGGATGGATGTGCTGGCAGCGACCAGACACCTGGGATACCTCATGGATCAATGACCTTTGCATAATGGGCAATTTAAAGCCAGCGGTGACTAATACAGATGCCTCTAATCCGCAGAGAAAATATTAAGGCCCCGGATCCATCTGTATCCTGATCTGCATAACAAGGCCCCCATGATGAATGGCAGGTCAGCTGTAGGTAAGGACAGGACATATATAGGGAGAGGGGAGTACCAAGCCTTCACACAGCAACATTGGTACCTGTTTAAAATCAGAGTTTCCCATCATGCACTGCAAGGTGTAGATGATAGGGTCCCCCTTCATGGGCGGCAGGGATTCCCATGTGACTTCGCAGGAGTTGTCATCGAGACGCTCCACTTTAGGGACTAAGAGAGGGGAAGAGAGAGCAGATTTTATGAAAAGCACTTCAAATATAAGATCAATCCATCTGAACAAGAAATGTTTTTAATGAGGAGGAAAAACAAATGTTTGCTGCAAGGGTCTAAGGACAGAGGGGGTTGAATGCTTTACAAACTGTAAAGTTCAGAGACAAATGTGTCATTTGTGATGGTATATAGATAACAACATGGTTTGAACTTCTTAGGGGTATAATCAAGAAAAACAGCTGATTGTATAATATAATTATTTAATGCAAGAAAAGAAATTGATGCCAAAATATTTTGATATGTTCTTTGAACTTTCTGATCGAATCAGAGCGTTGCAAAAATAACTGCTTTAACACAATAAAACTTGCTTTATGTGCAGTGGCTCATGATGTACTAAGGGTGATTTCTAGACAACTATATATAAATGTTCACGTTGCCATAACGATGACTCATGCTCTTCTTTAGGTAGGTGGCATTTTGAACAAAAACAACAAAAATAAGTGGTTGTTTTGAACTAGTGAAGTGCCCTGTTAATCATGACGAAAGCACAAGTGGCAGAGAGGACTTGAATGACTTTTGGCATTATGATAATAGGCTTTGGGTATGGCTGGATTCAAACTGTTGACTGTGTGGGGATGAAAGCGTTAGTGGGTAACACTGAAAAACTGCTTGAATCAAAAGAGGTGGCACATTGAGAATATAAACCCACGTCCTTTTAACTGACTTCAATGTGTAGGATCAAAAGAGTCTGTGCAGAACGCCGAGCTGAACAACCAGACTCACGATGACAGCCGACATGTGCTGTGTCTTCATCAAAAGCAAGATTAACATGGATAGACTGAGGCTAAAATCTGAGCACACTCACTGTCTGTACGTCAGTGAGTGTCAGTAAAGATAATAAGAACTAGATAGTTAGAGAGAGAGAGATATGAAGAAAAAGAGCTGCCACTGTACCTTTCACTGGGACTGGAGGAGAGCGCGGGGTGGTGAATGTGTAAACATTGGAGAAGGGCCCTTCGCCCGCCTCATTAAAGGCCTGGATGCGGAACGTATAAGAGGTAGACTCATTAAGCCTCTGGACTTTGTGTGTGTGGCATGGTCCTTTATACAAGGATATAAATCTGCAATGACAGGAACATTGAAAAGTGTGGGAGAGAAAGAGAAAGGATATAATGGAGCAAAAATATGACAAAGAGCAAACGATACGAGTGTCTTCTCTGTCAGGGTATATACACAAGCACATCATCAGCTGCTGTCTCCTTACACTGTGAACACACTCTATCTGCTGAATGACTTTCTATGAACCCCGCCCTCCTGGATGAAGTTATCTGAAGCCTTCGCTCTCCCCTCTTCTCTGTTTCCCTGTCGTCAGGTCACTTCCCCTCGGCTAACTAATGGGCCACTGACCTGCCGCTCTTGTCCCCCATCTGCAGCTGGAACTGGAGGGCGTCTGAGGTGGCGGCTTTGGCAGGGCCATCGCCCCACTTTAGCCTGAGGGTCTGGTGGCTGAAGGCAGTGCACTCCAGGCGGGGGGGTGGCGGGGGCAGGGGCTTGGTCTTAAGCTTAAAGGTGTGGCTAAAGGGGCCGGCTCCCAGGCTGTTCAGGGCTTGGATTCGGATCCTGACGAAGAAGAAGAGACATGTCAACATTAGTAGGGAGCTTCAAGCACGGACCTGACCTGGAGGGGCGGTCAAATTGGCATTAAAGGTCCCCTATTATTCTCTTTTTCTTCAATATATTATAGGTCTCAGATATATATGTATATATTATTTTGTATGTGATATGGACCTTGAGTCTGAAATAAAGATTGAATGAATATATACAAAACACGTCTCTGAAGTGTTTGGCTTGAAATACAGATCACCCATTGTAGCATCCCATAATCCCCTCTGTTTCAGCACTGTTTCAAAAGTGCTAATTCTGTGTCTGTAGCTTTAAATGAAAAGAAGGTGCCACTCTCCTCTGAGAGATGATTGTTTATGTATTAAAGACATGACAAAGTGGATTTAGCATAATAGGTGACCTTTAAGAGCGTTTTATCTCACTGACAGATGAGGAAGTTCAGCCGTTGTTAGAAGTCAAACCTTTGATGTTGTTATACACCAGCTTTATCTTTAATCAAACATTAATCGAGAAAAATAACCAGCTTGATGCTAGAGGAACAATGGTATACTTATGAAAAGACAAGTTTCCTGGACAACTGCCAGCGCTTGTAAGAATAACCTGGATTTACTAATGTAACTAATTATATTTGGTGTCAGATTTACTCTTGGGTTTCCTTGAGTGCAATAAATGAACAAACCAGTGAGGAGTGTAAATGATTTGTCTCACATTTCAGGATTTGTGAGCACTGGGATCTAACGGTTTCTAACTGCTACTGCTTCTTTGCATCTCACAGTTGTGTAGTATAAGAAACACATAAGGGAAGGTTTCTTTTAGTTCTGTTGGAGCACCGACCTGTAGCTGGTGTCGGGCTGCAGATGCTGGATGACGTGTTTGGTGACGGGGTCGATAACAATGGGCTGGCGCTCTCCAAGGTCAATCAGGTAGGATGTGATCTCAGAGCCGTGATCACATGGGGGGTCCCACCTGATGCCCAGGCAGGTGGACGGAGAGTAGAGCGGTGGTGGCCGGGAAGCGCCGTCCTCATCCTCCTCCTCCTCCTCCTCGTAGTCTTCTTCTTCTTCTTCTTCCACTTGCGTCTCGTACCTTTGCAAATCGGACTCCTTCAGCGCGTAGATGTTGCTGACGGCTGCGGGAACAGAGCAGGGGGTCTGGCACAACACCGCCTCGCTGAAGGACCCCACGCCGGCAACATTCACTGCCTGCACAACAGCAGAACAAAGGAGTCAGCTGATTCAGTTAACGTGAAAGGACAACTGTAAGGTCCATGTGTCACCACAAGGGGGCATTCCAATGTAAACAAGACTCAAGATTCAAAGATAAGCTACAGTGTAGAAAAGGGAATACATTCTTATGACCAGAGCTCCTCCAACAATGCAACATATATAATAAATAATATAAATAATATAAATATAAATAATATGCAAGAACAGAATGTGGAATTAAATATTGTACATTAAGACAAAATTAAATACGGTTTATTGCGGTGATAACTATTTAGATAAATAAGTAGATTGCAAGATTACAAACGGATGAATGTTTATCGAGGCACAGGGCTGTTTAGCATGACTGCGGAGGGTTTTAAGTCCTGACAATGTTGTTTTAATTTGAAAGCTTATGTGAAAAAATATATATAATGACATCTTTGAAAAACTAGGACAATCATGTTTAGGTTTGTAAACAATTATATGATGAAGTCTGGTTTGAAAGCCTGACAAAAGTGTAATATTTAGGGATGGTCTGGGTACGAGTACTGCCTGTACTTTAGACAAATAGTGGCTAGTCGGGAAAATTATAATCACACAGCAAGTTATCTAGCACGAAATCAACCAGTGTCCCCACATTCCTCCTTTGTTGGACCACAGTAGAGGCAGCATGAGTAAAGCACATCCTGAAATATCAGCCTGAACCAGATCCAAAGGACAAAGCCAATGCTTTAATGCAACAATCTCTCTTTTCTTTCAACAAAAAAAACCAACATTTTTTTTTGTCACACATGCAATCAGTGAAACAGCGCATTATACACATGGCCTCACTCGCTGCTATATCACTCGTTAATCATGATGAAGTAACTAGTGAACCGACCAACTGCAATTAAGATCATAAACAGTGGTAATGCAGCTTTTACCAAGCATCGCAGGCAAACCTCTGCCCACCATTCCGGCAAATCCTCAAAAGTAATCATCTTCCGCTATGAAATTGCTGAATGGATTAAAATGAACCCATCACTTACACTGATAGCAGAAGAACATCATATCAGAAATGTTCTCTAAGTAATCCCCGAGCAAACTTATCGAGAGAATCTTTAATTCATTTAATTTCCCCCATATTTCATCTAAAATATAGCTCTAACCTTTTGCTAGGGGACAAAAATTGCAATTATAAGAAAAAGAAGAAAAAAAATCTGTGAATAAATATATCTCCATCTTGCATATTTTAATGCTGACATAGCTATAAATAATAACCACAAACCTGTGACGCCAACAAACCCCCTAATTTCTTCAGATTTACATATTTTCCCTGCTGTTTATAAAGGGCTCACCTGTACCCGGCAGAAGTAATTGGTCGCAGGCAGCAGCCCCTTCATCTCATGGCTGAGCACTGGTCCACTGTAACACACCTGCATGCTGCCGTCAGCTGCCCCCCACTCCAGACGACACTCGGTCACCGGAGCTCCGTTGCAGGGAGGGGCCTGTAATGCAAACACAGATCAAAATATCACCCGTCACTTAACCTGAAAAGAGTTTCAGATGTCAGATATATCTTTAGAATGAATCATGGGATATTATTTTGAATGCTTCAATAGGGAAATAGAAGTGGTACTAGTCTTACCTCCCAGCTCACAACAACACAGCTGGGGGATTTGCATGTGGTGGAAGGAGCCTTGCACTGCTCAGGGGCCCCGGGGCCGGTTGTGACCTCACAGCGCTCCGTAAGAGGTCCAAACTATCCGCAACAAAAAGGACATGTACTGTTTGAGATTCAGTGGGAGAGGCTTCAAAGCATGTAACAGATAACAAACACCAATCTCTAGTGTTGTTATTGATAGATCCGTTTGGGCAGTCTCTCTCACCCCGGCCTTGTTCGCTGCCTTGAGCCGGAAGCTGTAGGTTTTGCCAGGCATTAAGCCTCCCACAGAGCAGTCCAACTCTGGCCCCTGGTAGACCTCCTTGCTCTCCTCAGACTGTGGCCCACTCACTTCCACACTGTAGCAGGACACCAGGCTGCCTCCGTCTACCTGTGGAGGGCCTGGGAAACATGTGAGAAAACAATTTACTTTAGGAAGGAAGCCAATACAAAGGAAACTGTTCAAATACCGAACTGCATCATCACAACTCAGGTAGTTAGTTAGACAAATAAATGCATCAACTGAAGCTAGAATACATCCCACACAGATCTGACTTGCAGAAGAATGACTCACCCCAGCGCAGTTGCACTTCCCTAGCTTTGGGTTTGCCCACCAGCCGAGGGGGCTGGCAGGGCCCTGGGGGCACTGCGGGAGTCTGGACCTGCAGGGTCTCCGACAGCTTGCAAGGGAATACAACACACCAATTAAGACAGAGAAAATAACAAATTGACAATCCCCACCCCCCTCCTCTCTTACTCAAACACAAACACAGTGGGTACAGATTGTTATTTTCACTATCATATCGGAACGATTCAGGCTATAGCAGGCCAAAAAGGAGACAACTTGCCAGATTGTTTGGTAATCGTAAACAAATAATAAGATAAGGTTTTTCAGACTTCAACTTGTGTGACAAAAGGCAAACATGTGAGTGTTATGTCACATTGTACTGCACCAAAAAGCAGGATCTCGCCCCCATGAGTCATGTTTCTTTACAAGGCCCATCGTGAATAAATGCATGCACTAATAGCTGATGAAGGAATTAATGAAGAGTGTCTGTGAACTGAACTAATTAGGAAAAACATCCTCTGACACATGCAGGGAGGGTTAATCGATTAGCAGGCTTTGTCTTGTTCTTACACACCAGGAAGCATAGTCTAATCTCCAAACACAGGACACTGGCTGAATGACAATTTCCTATTAAAAGTCACCATAAATAGAGTGCATTATCTAGAATTATTCATGTTAAATTTATCAGATCAACCATGGGATGGATTCCTGCCCTGACAATTACAGTGTATGCAACAGTTGAGAAATGCATCAATAATTAAATAGCCAATACAAAAAAAAACAGTGCACACACATCTGGTTTCATACAATGCATAAATACATCGTCGTTAACAGCAGTAGCTATAACTCGTGTTTGTTTGTTTACATAATATACATGGAGTGATCATGCTTTGTAATTTTAAATTAGAGGTAATTAAATCTGCATCACAGATTCTTGTTTTAATAAATTGTTGTCACTTGTATACGAGTATCGTTTGAAAAAAGCCAGAGCAACTTGTGACTCTTTTCTACCTGCGGTCAAAGAAAGTCGTAACTGATCAGCAAACTCTGAGAATTCCTGTGGCAAAACACAAGGTCGCGACTGTGTGTGCACGTGTGCTGATGCTGAATGACTCACCGGGCTCTGCCCCCCCTCGCTCATGCAGTAAACTCGGGTCTGGTAGGAGCAGCCCGGCTTCAAGCCTTCACACACATGCTCCACAGCTGGCCCAGAGTACATCAGCTCCCACGAAAGGCCTGAATATAAACACATTGCAAATACATTCGATTATTTAAATAAACTCATTTTTTAAAAACATCATTTCAACTTAAATACTTAAACACTTTTATTATCACCCTTTGCAACTTACCGCTTAAGCCCTCAGACAGCTCCACGACATACTTTGTGATTTCTGCTCCGCCGCTTTCTTTCGGGGGTTCTACATTGCAAAAAAAGATTGTTATAGAGCTGCCGTGAACTAAGGACATAAAAGAGGAACTTGCTGCATCATATAAGAAAGAGACATAATTACACCGTTGCTTTTTCAAACCTTAATTTTCTTTAAAACCACATTTTGTTGGAAACACAGAGAAATGGCTGCTTCTGAAATATCAACGCTAACATGCTATTTTGTAGGGCACCGAATGGGAAATTCTTGGCAGAAACCGATACTGAAAATAGGAAACGGTTGGCCGAAAACTGAATGCCGAAAATGATTAATAGAAATATATATATATATATATATATATATATATATATATATATAATGTATACATTTTTTACCAATGTTGTTCAGCTGCCTGATTATGGCAAAACGTAACTTAAATAATAATCACTATTATGGGTCCATAAAACATTTATTCAGCACTTTTGAATGCATACAGTACATTAATTCCAAGTTAAGTGCATTTTCTTTTCTCTTTTTATTTTTATTTAACCTTTATTTAACCAGATAAAAAGCATTGAGATAAAATCTCATTTACAATGCTGACCTGGCCAAGAAGGCAGCAACGTTACACATAACACAAACATATAAAATACAGAGAACATAACTAAGAAAACAAAAGACGAAAAAAGCAGTTACTACATTGTGCACATTAGGACAGTAAGAAAGGCACTACTTATTACTGCAAGAGCAGCTGGTGGTAAGGACTTCTGACAACTTCAATTTAAAAACAGGCTATAGAGACAAGTGCCGTCAGTTTGAGGCGTGATTGAAGGTCATTCCAAAACCAAGGACCATAATAAAAGAGACTCCTTTTTCCAGCCTCAGTCCGCACAGCAGGAACCTGGAACCGTATCCAGGCACTGGATCTGAGGTTGTAAAAGTCACAAACTGGAGCAAATCTGGCACATATGTAGAGTGGAAGCTAAAATGGCTTTATACATTAATAAAAACCAATGCTGCATCCTACGCATAGTGAGTGAGGACCATCCAATTAGGCTATACAGTGTGCAATGATGAGTCCTATAGGGTGCATTTGATATATAACGCAGTGCAGCATGGTAGAGTGGGTCAAGTTTGGCCAAGACAGTGGGACAGGCAAATCTATAAATGGTGTCACCGTAGTCCAGCTGGGACAGGAATAAGCCAGAGACCAACCTTTTATGGGATGAAGTTGAAAAACAACATTTAAGTCTGTAAAGGAAGCCAAGAGTGAATTTCAATTTCTTTGTTAGAACTTCGATATGGTGTTTGAAGTTCAGATTACTGTCCAACCAAAGGCCAAGATATTTGTAGGTATCAACAAACTCAACAGAGACGCCATCAAGGGTGTCAATGGAGAGGCAAGAGGACGCTGACTTGGGAGCAAAAAGCATTGCTTTGGTTTTCTTATTGTTCAAAAGCAGTTTGGAATCAAGAAGTGCATGCTGCAGCGTGATAAAATCAGATTTTAAATTGGAAACGGCCATATCCAGAGAAGGAGCACATGAATATACAATAGTGTCATCAGCATACATATGATAGGTAGAAAATTGCATCTGATTACAAATAATGTTGACATATAATAAAAAGAGCAAAGGCCCCAAAATAGAGCCCTGTGGAACGCCCTTCTCCAAGGTGACAGAGTCAGAGACAGTGCTACCCAAACTGACGCATTGAGTACGGTCGGTTAGATAACTCTGCAACCAGCAAATGGCATTATGACCGAAACGAGACACCAACATAACATTAGACATAATGTGGTGATCTACAGTATCAAATGCTTTGGCTAGGTCAATAAACAATGCAACACAAACAGATTTGTTATCCAAAGCAGCCTTGATATCATCTAAGACTTTCAGACTGGCAGTCACAGTACTGTGCTTTGATCTGAATCCAGATTGCATAGGGTTAAGGATGTTGTGTGAATTTAAAAAAAGTTTTAGCTGAGTAGAAACTAGGGACTCAAGAATCTTTGATAACACAGAAAGATTTGAGATAGGACGATATCTCTGTAGGATAACTACAACAAAGTGCATTCAGAACAAAGCCAAGGTGCCTTAAAACTGCATAAACATCTAGGCCAGTAGGCCTACAACAAAATAGTGTAAATAAAGACTAACAGCCAGGCCTTCAACAACAACAAATGCACCTATAAGTGCATGCATACAAATGTGCAAACTGGATAAATCCACATGAATGTAACTATTTACAAATGAAATTACAATTCAATTTCAAGAATCTGTAAATAAGGCTGTCTGTCCTCATAAGCAAAGTAGTAAACATTGTATAAAGATACATAAAGTGAAAACTGGATACAAAATCCACAATCAATTACAAATTAAATTACAATTTCAAGAATCTGCAAATAAGGTGGTTTGTCCTCATGAGCAATGTAAACAACATTGTATCATTTAGATACCGAAAGTACAATATATTGAACACTGTGCTGCTGTCATTTCCCCCTAATGATAACCTGAGATGGTGAATTATAACTCACAATGAAAATTGTTCAGGAAAGTGATTATAGAGTAGACATGTAGAACTAGATAAGCCAGCCTTGTCTACTTATTAAGGAAAAGTGGGAGGTTCTTTTTAATGAACAGTAGCTTCTCTGCTTTATCAGCCATAAGTCTGTTCCTCTTCTCATCAAGCACATGAGAGGCAGCGCTGAACAGTCTCTCGCTGTCAGTGCTTGTGATTTGATCTTACTCCGCATATTTGTCCGGGTGTTTTGATTTCAAGTGGTGGAGTAATCCCGAAGTGGTGAAAGTCTTTGCAGTTACACCCCCTCGAGAAATGTCAGCTGAACATGTTTTACAAATCGCAATCCGCGCCTCTTTCTCTGATATTTTTAAATATCTCCAAGCACCAGACATGTTGTCTGTGAGCCAGCCGCGAGCATGGTCGCCGAAAGCCGAAAAGGCCTTTTTAACCATTTTCGGCCGATAATTTTCGTCGGCCGAATATTCGGTGCATCCCTACTATTTAGTATGCTAATATAGGACGACATTTTTATTTATTTTTTTAAACCTCTAGTAACCAATAGTACTCAAATTGAATACTATGACCAGTGAAATATTACAGAATGCAAATACTGGATACTACTGGCATTTATATCCCACAATGCAATAGTGACGAAAAAATTCATATCAGTCAATGGCAGACAGTGAATAAAGGCATCATGACTGGATTTTACATAAGGTTTTTATTTTTGAAATAAAGATTAAGTATTTTTTTTAAAAGACAGCCAGAGGGGAGCTCTTGTCGAGATACACAACAAGTGTGCCTGTTTGCATATTCTAACAGATGATGTATTCCTATGGATGTGAAGAAAAACAAAAACTGAAGTGGTTTATTATGCCTGCTTTCGGCTACTGCAGGTAACGGTGTGGCTGAGATTAACTTGGGTTTCCATGGATACATGTCTCCAACCCTATAAGGATGCTCTCAGGAAGTCACTTTATAATCACACTTCATTGTGTCCAAAATGATGAAAACCTCAGTTTATTTACACAAAAGTAGGCTATACGATTGAGTATGTGGTGCCTGGTATGCTATTTCAGATGCAGCAAATCTTTTCAGAGCTGCAGACGCCGTGTTTTATTTATTTTTCATTCTAAAAACTGGAAGCAATAGAGCAGTGAATGATGCATTTGTCCAGTGAGGTGTACAGGAAGGATTCATGCTGATGTCTAAATGAAGGAGAGGACTGTCAGTCATGTACTATACAGACTACTAGGAATGTCTTCAGTCTCTAGAAGATGCATATATTTGGAGGCAGAGCTGAATGAGAAAAATGAAATAGTAGACTGGCCTTGTCAGGCTGTTAAACACATGAAAGACTGAGGAGTAAGGCAAGGAGAAAAATAGTTACCCCAGGTCATCTTGAAGCTGTTGGGCATGACTCTGCCTCTGATGACAGGCCTGCAGGGGCTGCCAGGTCTGTCTGGGTTAGTGATGAACTCCACCACTGGGCTGGGGTTACTTTTCCCCTCTGAGTTGTATGCTGCCACCTAGAGAAAGTGCAAGAGACAATGAAGAGTCATAACATTAAAGGGGCCCTATTATGCTCATTTTCAGGTTGCATAATTGTATTTAATGCCGCTACTTTTACATGTTTACATGCTTTAATGTTCAAAAAGCTCTTTATTTTTCTCATACTGCCTGTACAGCGGCACCTATTTTCACCCTCTGTCTGAAACCAGAGCGCAGTCCGCTCTGTTATGATTGTTTAACTGCTAAGAGATGTCCCGCCCCTTAGCCACAGCGCTAGCCAATAGAAGCGCAAGTGTTATATAGTGATGTCACTATGTTGCGTAATTGAACCAAGGACAACGGAGGCATTTCAGACGGGCAAGGTACACAGGACCCAAATGCAGAATATTGTTTGAATTCCAAAATACTTTTATTGCGGAACTAGACCAGGCGACAAAGTAAAATAAGGCAAGGCAAAATGTAGAAATCCCTCAGAACAAAATCCTTCCAGCTACATCAAGAAGCTCACAAAGACTAACAGAAAAAGCAGAACCTAAATGCACACAGGACTAATCAAACAAACATAACACAGGTGAGGAGGGAGGAGAAAACACAGGGGCACAAGGTGAACACAATCGGGTAATCAGGCAGAGACAGGAACCAACAGACAAGACGGGGGGTGAACACTTTTCAAACTAAAACAGGAAAACAAAGACAGATCTAAACAGGACAAAATAAAAACAGACAGATCGTGACACCTAGACAAAAAACTTCTTATTAAAAAGATGCACCTACTTAAATCGACTCCACAAGCTTTGCAATTAGAATAAAAAAACATGAGGCAAAAAGCTTTGTGCCATTTGCATTTCAGTGCCGCACATCTGCAATAATACAGAAATCTCTGAGAGCCTGCTGAGTACAGCTAATCCAAAAAGTGCACAAACCTGCACAACAGCAGCCCCCGTTCACACTGCACAGCTGGATAATTGAGGAGTCTTGAGAGTGACTAATGAACATTTCTATCACTTGGGCATATGGTGGTTGTGTTTGGGAAAAACAACACCCTTCTGACAATGTAATGATTAGGAATTCTGTGGGGCTGCTTTCTGCTTTTCCCAACAAGGACATCTGTGGTGCCCAGACGCTGCACACAGGCAATACAACATATGACTTTCTCCTTTTGGGATCCCTCTTCTATCATTGAGTCAACTGAGGGACTCTCAGTAAGCGACATATTTTATGGATATACTCAATAGAGAAATACAGTGACATGTAGAGAAAGTCACTTTGTAAGTCCATTGGTCACTTTACTGCCAGCCAAAAAGCCTTTTGCTGAAACACTTTGTTTGACCATTTTCTCACTGGGGCCCGCATGTGATGAGCAGCAGATTCCTCCTGTTTATGCTGTCAGATGCCCACTGCCCTGCTGGCAGAATACTGCAAATTGATGAGTCATAGGGCCACTGTGGGCCTCAGCACCCCCCACTGCCTGAAGCCTGTCCCCTCCACAGTAACACACTCCACACAGCAGCCTAAATTAAACCTGCGGATCACCAGCTTTGACTGAAAACATCACAGGACCCTCTTACCCTGAACTTGTACTTTGTACTTCTGTGGAGATTCTTGACGGTGCAGGAGAGCTCGTCTCCATCGTAGCTTGGCTGGAAGCCATATCCCTGAGAAACAGACAGGCGGCAGAGAGAGGAGGAAAACAACCAAGTGAGCTATGACTTACAAGACAACCATTGTAGCACAGGAAATAAAGTGGTGTGCAGCAGACAAACAGCTACAGGGGAGAGGGGAAGGTTTGTGTGTTTCCCCTGACAGGCAGCGTGTCTGCAGGTAGCTTCTTGAGGTGGACACAGGGGACAGTAGCTGTGAGATCTTCCACTTAAATCAGACAGAAGAGTGTCTTCGAAAGTATTTTTCAAAATCAAAAACCTGTCTTTTTATTATAAGGTTGTTAATTAATTGTTGTATTATGACAAGATCATTCAGATTTCTACAGTTTTTTTCTGATCTTGTCTTGTTAAGCACTTTCGGGGGCAGGAAAGTTATTATTCATTTCACACACATTTTAAGTGTTGCAGGAAAAAGTTAATTTGATTTCCCTTGGCTGGGTTGAAATGAAAAGCACCAACAAAACCAACAAGCTGCTCGACAGAGATGCACAACAACCAGGAAAATTGATGTACAAATCCAAGTAAACATTGTCTAAATTGATTATAAATGTAAATAAATGGCAGACATATTTCATGCTGTCTGAGTGCAATGCTGCAATCTAAGAAGTCTGCAGCATCTCACATTGGAGGGGTACAATTTGTCTTAAATCTTACATTTAAAAAATCACTATCAATCTCAGATAAGCAGACGTTTCTATTTTTTTTTAAAAGAGTGAGAGACATACCGAGCCTTCTTCCTCCATCTCCAAAACATAGTAGATGTCATCCTCCTTGGGAGAGCTAGTGGGCCTCTGCCACTTCATACACAGCCAGGTCACCCCTGCCATCTCCAGCTCTGGAGGGAAGGGTGGCAATGGCACACTGCATGAGGTGAACAGGTCCACCACTTCACTGAACTCGCTGGGGAGGACAGAGAGACAGAGGGCGGGAGAGAATGGGAGAGAGAGACAGGAGAAACAGAGTGAGAGACACACATGCACACACAGATGGCGACAGTGAATGGAAGAAACAGTAACATAAAAACGGACAACAAGGGAGGGCGCCATACAGGCAATAATTGAGCATCATCTGGTGTGCCTACCTTGCACCCATGTCATTCTTAGCTGCAAGGCGGAAGGAGTATCTTGAAGCCGGGGAGAGCTTGGTCACTCTGTACTGCTTCTGAGGTCCATAGTAGCACTGCTCGTAGATGCCAGTGCCCTTCCCCTGCAGAGAACAGCATGATTAGCTTTAAGGACAAGTGACTTCATCTACATCTCCAAAGCACATAAAACAAGAGTTCAAAGTTTTACCTCATCCCATTGAAGAATGTAGTTTTGGATTTTGGAACCGTTGTCACATGGAGGCTGTAGATAGACAATGCATAGTTTGGTTAAATATAGAGATTATATTGAAGACATACACGTAGAAAATACACACCAATGCCACGTTTGTCCCCCTTTGATGAAAGCATTTATTTAATTTATACTATAACCCAATATCCTCGTCAATATGCTTTTTTTCAACAAGTAAGTCAAGGACTAGACAGCAACAAAGACATTAAAGAGGACATTCTGCTCATTTTCAGGTTCATGTTTGTATTTTGTGCCTCTACTGTGACATGTTGACATGCTTTGATGTTCGAAAAGGTCTTTATTTCTCTTATACTGCAGCAGCGCCTCTTTTCACCCTGAAACCAGAGCCCAGTCTGCTCTGGCTGGTTAGCTAGCCAGCTCTGTTCTGATTGGTCAACCGCTTAAAGATGTCCCAGCCCTTAGCCTATCATGTAATGTGTTGGAGCGCTAGCC
Organism: Notothenia rossii; assembly: GCF_949606895.1. Taxonomy (NCBI): domain Eukaryota; kingdom Metazoa; phylum Chordata; class Actinopteri; order Perciformes; family Nototheniidae; genus Notothenia; species Notothenia rossii. The sequence continues at coordinate 69,585,646 of NC_136902.1, forward strand.
AATAGAAGCGCAGGTGTTACATAGTGATGTCCCTTTGTTACAGAACTAAACAAAGGAGTCTAATGGAGGCAGAGGGTGTGGCAAAGAGACTTTGGGATTTTAGTCTTTGTGGGTTTTAAGGGGAAGACATTTCTCTTACGGTTGTTGGTTTTTCTTTAAGGTTATATTTATTGTTAAAGCCTCAGTATGACTGCTGATGTCATCATTGTGAGACCGTTTGATATAGCACAACCCTATATAACACACTACAGCCAAAGACCATAATAGGGCCTCTTTAAACATTAACACTAAGAAAATCAACAAAAGGCGAGAAAGAAATGTCACCATACTCCCTCTCTGTCTCTCCCTCTTGCTTTCTCTTTCTCGATTTTTCATCAGAATTTGATAAGATTAAAATCTTACGTGGTATAAGTTTGAGTAAAATGGTTTTGCCAAGACAAGATAAACATAGATGTTCACTTTAAATCAGATAAATAAAACAAGACTGAAATGACTCAGAATAAGTTTGAATCAATAAGATAAAAACTAACAAGGGCATTTGACATAGTACATTAACAAAAATGCTGACAGAATTACCTCGTACACACAAGAAAAGAAAAAGAAGCACTTCATTGCCGTACTAAAGTCTTTAGAAAGCTAAGCCTCACCACCCTTCATTCAAAATGGTGTGCTAAACATTTCCTATTACTGCCACAATTTACAAGCAGGCAATTCAGCCTTACTAATAACAAATAAGGTGCATCCAGGTGTGCACACTCTTCTATGGTTTAATTAATTCGGTGAAGTTAGCAGAGCATGCATGGTTGTCTTTGAAGTGCCTCGCTGAAGTCTCACACATTTACACTCACACCTGGGAGGTGATCTGTGGAAACACTACCTTTTACTGCGAGCAAACAGAGCAACTTTAATGAAGCTACAGAAGGTAAAGTACCACGCTGAACGGGATGTCAGTAATAGCTGTTGAGGAAGAGGGGATTATTTCTGAATCACTTTATTTCACTTACTTTCCCCCTGCAGTGTTTGGATGTTGACTTTGTGATGGTTTTGTAAAACACCTCAAAATCTCTAATCATATGGCTACTTAGGATGACATGTATGTGTGTGTGGCAGGAAACACACATCTAAAAAAGGAGCTTTATTGCCACACCAAGATATTATTATTGTTCTCTAAAAATCCCATGGTCTAAATGTTTGGCCCGTCTGTTTCTTGCTTCCCTGAAACTGTGGTTCTAAATCCCCGCTCCATCAATCACTTCCGACTTGTTGTCACCTTCCACTGGAGTACGAGTGTGTTCTTGGTCCCACTGCCTTCCTGGGAGCATTGGGAAGATCCGGCTCTGAGCTCAGAGTGGTGAAGTTCACAGCCTCCGACGGGCTTCCCTGTAAACAGTTACACATGGCCTGGACCCTGAGGAGAGACGGACAAAGTGTTTACAAACTGTTCCCCCGTGCATTAACACTGTAGTTCAATCAAAAGCAGGCAGAGGTTAGGCCAACCTGACATGATAGTCGGTTGCTGGTCGAAGGTCTTCTAAAGTAGCACTTATTTCTTCCCCGCTGCAACAAAAGCAAACAGAAACAAGTTTTATTCAGCGTTGTAAAACCTTGTGTGAGAATTGGGAATCGTGTAGCATCCTGCTGCTAGTGCTCACCAGTACATGCTGTTGTATTTTCCATCTTTGCCGCTAAATGAGACGGAGACCTCATAGCTGAGGGGCTCCGGGGGGCTGCAGTCATCCTCCACAATGCCGTTGTCACTCTCTGGCCTGGCGGGCGCACTCCAGCTCACAACCACCCCTCTGCCTGGATGTCTGAAACCTATCATATCATGAAAGACAGATGTGAGTCTTGATAACACCATCACAACCTACACAACAAATGCTTTTAGTACTCAAACCACGACACCTGCCACATCCTCAAATACACTCTTTTACAAAACTGTTACTTCCTCTACCAAAGTGAAAAGAGGGGTCATGTCAGACCTGTGTAAACTAGTCAAGAGAATGTATTCACTTAACTTGTTAGAGAAAAAACTCATTAAAACATTATAGGCGCTGATGCCATTTTGGGAAAAGGTTTCAGGCGCTTGGCAGGGAACCCTAAGATTTGTCATTCTGTTTTGAGGGGATTTATAAATAGCCTGAGCTAAACAGCAGGGAAGATTCATATGAAGA